>NC_056733.1:560462193-560582193 GCF_019279795.1 Protopterus annectens
AAGTGGTGGGGCAAGGATTGCAGGCAGATAAAACAGTGATATGGGGCAGAAAGGAAAGTTGAAGAGGAAAGACAAAGTGAAAAAGAAAAAAATGGTTTTGGTGACTGGGGAAGTGAATAAACAGCCTTAGTGAGGGAGACTGGAAAGACCATGCTACATTTGAAATTAATTTCAGGCTTTAAACTTGGCTGACAAGGAAGGGGATAGCCAGCACAGCACTAAAGTACACAAATGAATACAAACTGTGGTGAGCACATGTATCCGTGATCTATCAAAAAAACTATGACAGAGGTGACAGCAAGCAGGACCAGGAAAGTGATAGTGAGACGCCCAGCCAATCAGCTCACTAATTCTTTATCAATGAGATGAAAATCAACTGGCAGGAACCAAAATTAAGGCAGTCATGAGGATGGTTTGGGTTTTCTTATGAAGCCTAACCCTTGCGACAAGCCACGGGTACGACATGCAATGGACATCGGTGCTGCACCTCCCCTCATGTCCACGAGGTGCTGATATCAACAGAATACCCTGCCCACCCATAAGATGCATCATATGGTGGTTTCCCTGGTCTCCACCACAGAAATGAGACCGATGTGTATGTGACTCTGGGCATGTATACTGTATGCCATCAGTGAAGACAAAACCACATACATAGATGATGGACATAATGTGACTGCATTATTTGAAAGTGAAATAACTGTTTTAAACTTGATATAAATCCTGATGAGCCTTCAATATGTTTTTATTACTTCTATACTCATAACTGATGCACCATTATACTCAAATTTCAGGTGAATAGTATAGTACAAAAGAAAACAACTTTTAAACTGCTTTATTGTACTAGGTATATAATCCTTAGCTATAAAATAAGCAGTGTCTTTTTTATTTATTTATTTAATGTTTGTTAACTGGGAAAGTCCGACTTGGAACACGCCAATTTTCAGTGGCGGCCCAGGGAGAAATGCTTGGATATATGTATCTGTAACATGGGGAGGAAACTAAAGCACCCAGAGGAAACCCACACACACGCAAGGGGGACATACAGACTCTGCAGAGAAGGCACCCATCTGAGAATCAAACCAGAGCACCTCTTAATGTGAGGTGACGATGCAAACCACTGCAGTACTGCACCTTTTTACCTTCCATTAACAATGTCTGAGCAGCACAGTGGTGCAATGAGCACCCTGTTACTTCACAAGAAGAGGTTCTCTGCAGAGTCTGCAAGTCCTCCCTATGTTCATGTGGGTTTTCCCTGGGTGCACTGATTTTCTCCTACACCTCAAAGTTATGCAGTATGTGCACTGGTGACTTTAAATTATCTAGGCATGTGTGATACACAAGAAAGGCCTGACACTCTACAGTCATTCCCCACTTCCCTAATAAACTCTTTGGATGATGATGACTATTCATGGCATGACTAAAGGAGGTGGATACACATGAACAGCAGTGGGTTGTATTTTTTCCATAAATTATTAAAATAATTGTCTTCATTCTCAATACTTTATAATGTTGCCAACAGGGAAGACAGGTTGTTCTGTCTGTCTTTCAGCAATCATCTTTCAATCTGTAATCTTGCTGCAAAGGGCTGAGCAAGGTCTCACACACATACACAAACACACACACATACTCCACATAAAAAACACGTGCACATGCACAAACAAACAAGGCAGAGTGTAATATAATACACTTTTGTATCTGGCCAATCCTATATCTTGCATCAGTGCAACTGATGAGATCGCCTTTTGCCAGCTTATGCTCTGTAGAAGTATTGCTGCTTCTTTTATTTTATCAGGCTGATACTGTCAACAGCCAACTCATGATCTTGGCAGCCAGACTATGTTGTTAGCTATCTATTTAGATTAGGATTTAGAACGCTATCCGTCACTGCCAACATGAACAGCAGTCTAAAATACATTAAACTGCTATATTAACAGCAGTTTCTGAAGCAGAACTATGTTACACTGTCCACTATAAAGACATCTGACAGTCCAGTCAAATTACTGCAAGAAGAGTTTGTGCACTTTATGTGAAACCAGTGAACTTACTAGAAACTAAACTTGATAGAAAATGCACAGAATATGTATGATTTTATTCTTATTATGTCCTCTTTTTTATCTACAGCACATTTTTGCCATTTTATCTAATACATGGTAAATGCCCATATGATACAAGCAGATACCTGAATACTGATAGGCTGTATTCAGATAATGTATCACTCAAGAAATACTTTCAAAAAGAAAAGTATGTAATAATGCAAAAGTCACAGTCTGCATCATTAGAAATTATATATATATCTGAGGATATTTGACATGCAGTTAACTACATACTAATTCAGTCTATGAACTCAAACTGACACCATTTCAAAAAATTCAGAAAATGCAAAAACAATCCTTTATTCAACATTTATTTATTTACCTATTTATTTATTCATTTGTTCATTTATTCAATGTCTTAATCATTATTTGTAGTTCTGACGAAGTTCACATAATACTAGTGAATGAAAAGTGCTTAATGTTGAATAAAGAGCTGTTTTTTTTTTCATTTTCCGAAGTGGTGTCTTACTTATTTTTGATTTTTGTTTACACTTCTGTCCTCTCTAGGGATTTTCTTTCATTTTCTTTAAGTTTCTGAATTCCTCCTTCCTTCATTCTATCCCTAATCTTCCTCTTGTCATCTCCTTAAACTCTCTGAATTCCCTGCCTCTGCCTGCCCCACAATATTTCCAACTTCCTTTACCACTGAAACCTTTCCTCTGCATCCTCAGGTTTATTTGCATAGATGTCTCCTACAATATTGTCATTATCTCTTGTAATCTAAAAGCATTGCCTTACTCAGTCATCTGAACCCCCCCCCGCCCTAGCCATCCCTTAATCTGTTCACATGTTAGGCACTGCAGAGTCCTGCATTTCTATCTGTTGCACTTTAATCACCAAATATATGATGCTTAACAGTAGTCAACAGCTTGTATTCATAGCAATTTAATATCTTGGACTGTGCCATGTACCTCTGCTTAACCATTTTTTTCCTACCATATTTTGCATTACTCATCTTATAAAACAACGAGGAGACGCCTAGAAACAAGTTATTCTTACCCAGCATGCTCAGCCATGTAAGCATGTAAGAACAAGTCAAAGAGTCAGACATTAGAGTGAACTTTCCTTCCTGGATGTGAACTTTTGAAGAACTAACATTACATCAGTTGGGATTCTTTGATTAGCTAATAAAAATTATTTTGTGCAGGAAGTATGTTGTGGAATACTAAAAATAGTGTGTATCATTTTCTCAATGTACCATATTTTATACATGTTTTCGAGGCATACTCAGATGTAGGTAGTACTAGTAGTGGTATTAAGATGGTAGGGGAAGATGGGTAGTGGGAGAGGAATAAAAGGGTTAAATGGGAATGTAGGAGGATTGGGAGGAAATGAGGTAAGGATAGGGAGCAGCATACTGGGATTCATGCAAGTGTAACTGGGTAAGAAGTCACATTTTGGCGTGAACTTGCTATGGCAGTTTCTGCATCCCAGACGACCTGTAGGCATTGTCGTGGTCAGGTAGGCCTTAGAATAGTTGCCTATGGAAGAGGTGGGTGATGTTCGCTAACAAAGTTTTAGTAGTAGTATTTATTTATTTATTTTCTTTAATTGTGTTGCATTTGTTGCAGGGTTAACAGAGGAGTGAGGTAGGGTGGTCCAAATCATGTGAAGAGCTTCTTTGTGGTTACAGTTGGTGGGGCTTGTGGACGGAGTATCCTTCTCAATTCTATGGATTGTTGTTGAAGGGCAGTTTTGACTCATAGTTTTAAGCTGTTTTTTTCTATAACATGGTGGTTTACAAAAGGTAGCGACAAGTCAGTAAAGTGTAAAAAAAAACCCTTCAGGAGAGTCATGCTAATGCAAATCTGTTATTTTACTGACTTTCTACCTTTACTATTAAAGCTAATTTTTTTGCTTTTTGCCAGTTTTGAGTTACTTTGGCTTTCTAAGTTTGTAAGAGCAACATGTGAAATGGTCCCTGTTCTTGGGTCTTGGTTCTGCTTTTCGTTATGGCTATGTTCAAATTTCTAGCTCTAAGAGGTTGAGAGGTAGGAGCTGAAGGCATGTGGTGAACGGGCATGCAGGTTGCAGGGCCGAGGGTCTGAATTCAGGTGTTGTAGGATGGGTTTTGTTAGCAGAGTTTTTCCCGGTCACTGTTGTTTCAACTTGGTAGTGGTTACTTAGTGGGGCCATGACTGTCTGTTGAGGTAGGCACGGTGGTGTCACTGGTTGGGCTATATTCCTTTCCATTCTTGCTGCATGCTGGCCATTAGGTGTGCATTTTGAGTGCTTTTGCAGGCTTGAGGCACACTCTGGTAGCAGTTGGGTGGAGCACATTCTTGGTCCAGGTAGGGCTTCCCTAAAAAAATAAATAAATAAATAATAAAATAAAATAAGAAAATGATTGTGCAAGTGTTTCATCCTTGGGCAAGAGGTAGGATTGGATTAGCAATCAGGGCTTAATATTGTAGTAACGGCTGTTAATCACACGTAAGTATTAACTGTGTCTGACAGAATTAAAAGAGTTACTGTGTTAATTCAGTTTCTTCACATGGAGCGACTGACAGTCTTGAAGGGGAGCCTGTTTAATCTCAGTGGCTCATAAGATTGCTCTCAAAGGTACAGAGTTTGCAGAGTGTCCAAGTTTTGCCCCTTGTATTGGTTTGTTCGTCGTGGAACTTGTGGTTCACTGGATTCACTATGGATTGCAGTTGCTAGATAATGGCATAAAATGGGAGTTTGGAAGTAGCATGCTGACAACGTGTTCTGGGAAGAGCAGTTAAGCTGTTTCGCAGGCTTCCTGGTACCTATGTGTAACGTTTGTGGTCATTGTGCATTCCTGGGTGAAATTTTAACCATTATGGGGAGAGTGGGGAATTAGTGCCTGTGTATTTATTTTCACCACAGACTGTTATAACGTGACCTTAAATGCAGTTAGTATGTAGTATTTATCCCTTTTTATGACTTCCTGAAATACATTACTTTTAAACCTTAATTGCCCATGTATTGCAAGGCAATCAGACTTAATCAGCATGTGTTCTGTTCATTCGGACTGCTCCACTATTGCTATGCTGGTGACTACTGTTACTGTAGGAAGATGTTCTTGGTACAAAAAAAAAAAAAAAAAAGTTTCTTAAAGGAGGTAAGTACGTTTTGGGGTGATATAATGTGGATGTGCAACATCCCTGGATCTGTCCGCTTAGAGATTAAATGAGTTTGATGCTTTTGTATAATATAGCAATGTCTTTCAGCTTATCCTAGTTAGGGGTCACCACAGCGGATCCCCGGTCCACAGGTTGAATGGCAGTCATGTTTTACAGTGTTGAGTTGCCAGCATGGTGCCTAACCTTCAAATAAGGTACACGCACACTCACACGCACCTACCTGCATGTCTTTAAAACTCAGTCGACTGCAGGGAGAGCATACAAACCATGCACAGAAGGCACACCATCTGGGAATCAAACTAGAGAACCTCTTGCTATGAGGTGACAACACTAACCTCTGCACCATCCCAGCTATGAGATGGAGTCTAAAATGAAATGTCTACCATAATTCACTGACCCCAGTTCTCAATGAATTGCTAATTATTTGCCAGAAATTTACAATTTATGACATTATATTATGCTTTTCTATAATTCTTTTCTTTTGCAGATCATGAGTGGGCATCAGTCGGTGGCCTGAAATAAATACATTTGAAGGGTGATTGATTCTGCTGGGCTGAATGGGCCAGTCACTGGAGTGGTATGCAATGAGATCTCAGAAGGATGAGTGCAGAGTAAGCATCATTCGGTGGCTGGAAGGTGATGGATTCTGCTAGGCTGGATATGCTGGTCGCTGGAGTGGTGTGGAATGAAGTCACAGGTAATCCTACTTTTAGGTGTTCATTAAGGCAGGTCCGACTTGGTGCAGTTTGGGAGTAGTATGGAGGCAAGTGAGGCTGAGGTATGTCAGGGGCAGGGTAGATCAGGTTGGGGGTTTGTTTACAGGGAACTGGAGTTGTCCACAGTTGGGGTGGAATCATGATAATGTGATGTTGGAGCAGATTTTGAGGGTATGATAGCTGGGTTTGAGTTTTCCTGTGGAAAGGCTATGCAGTTGGGTTGCTCAGGGGTCAGTGCTACTTTGAGAATTTAGCACTGTGCTTCATGGGATTTGTCATCAGGGGGCAGGCAATCAGAAAAATGTATGTTATCTGGCTCTCTTTTAAGGCTAGGTGAAGCGTTTAACAGAGCCGTATAAGGCAGGGTGGGGGTTAATAAGTTGGTGCATTGCTTTTACCATTGCGGTACCTTTTGGAGCATTTCATTGAGATGGCCTTTTAGCACATGGATAGGGTTGTTCATGAGGATTTAAATTTGTTTACAAATGTGACTAGAAGTCAGACATTGGCTGTTGTCAAGATAGGTTTTGTTGCGAGGGTTGGTGTTGGTAAATGGAAGACCATTAGGTTACAGTTCACGTGGCATTTATTTTAGGGATGTACTGAATTCATTCAGGGGGAGGTTTGTTGGTCAACAAATGCTATGATGGCCATTAAATATTGGGAAGAGGTGACACTTGTAGCAGTTTGTAGGAACCAACTAAAAAAACCTTTCCAAAGATGGACGTGCACCCATAAAATGGAGTATCAGAATGGAAGGTGGAGGAATTCAAAGAGGCTTTCAAGATAGCATGGGGTAAAAAGAGAAGAGGTAAGCTGAAAGACAGAAAAGTAAGGAAAGGAGAATGTTGAATGCTCTTAAATAACAGATTAGGCAGACTTACTATCTTACACACATCAAGCAAATGTATTACAATTTAAAATAAGAAGTAAAAAATAATCTAATATAAAAATAGGCAAAACGATGCAGTGGCTAGCCTTGCTGATTTCTACGACTTGATTCTTCAGTTCGATTCTTTGCCGAGTACCTTCTGAGTGGACTTTGTTTGTCCACTACACGTCCATTTTTTTTTTTTTGCATGCTCTATTTTTGTTTTACATTCAAAGACAAGCGGTACTTCAGTTACTTCAGTCATGTCTGCTACATGTCCACTACATGTCCAAAAGCAGAAAACATACTTCAGGCTGAAAAGAGTAAGTCTAAGCAGACTAAAACCTATTAACAGGTCAGAATAACTAAAAACTGAAGCAGTGAACAAGAAATGCATTTAAATTCCATGCAAAAAATGAAATCTAACTAATGGAACCAACTCTAGTATATGCCCCATTCTGCAGGCACATACAAAAAAAGGTAAAGGAAACTAACTCAGCTACTACACACATTATAATATGACACAGAATTTATAGAAAATGAAATGCAAAATTACAGACAAATGAAAACACTGCACAAAGGAATAAATAAACCTAATTACACACAGAAAGTAATACATTGCACAACCTATTCTACAGAACCATATTGTGAATCTACCAGGACACAAAAAGGGACTGCCCTCACCAAGCAAACCGGCAGCAAATATTTTGAGAAAATATACCAAGAGAAACATACAACCACCAAAGTTATATACAAGACTCAAGAGACACAAACAACACTAATGCCTGCAGGGTACAATAAAGAAACAGCAACAACCAAACACCGACACAGGAAACATGACAGAAGAAACTGAAATAAACAAAGGCACCACTGAAACACAAAAAATAGAAACAAAGCAAAAACTAAAAAAAATACATAAATAAAAAGGAAATACTAAGACAACAGAGAAACTAAGATCAATGGAAACAAATTACATCTAGGACTGAAACCAGACAAATCATACCACAAAGTCTGCAAACAGAGCCAAAGACGAAAAATCACACAAAGAATAAATGCATCAATTAATACGAGACCAACCTCTAGCAACTTTTACATATATATATATATATATATATATATATATATATATATATATATGTGAGTGTGTGTGTGTAAAAAATGAAACACTGCTGTAAAGAGACTACAATTTCAGAAAATGAAAATGACCATAACCATGAAAGACAGATCAAAGTTTCTGTGAGTGGTCAAGGAATGTTCATAAATACCTTCTCGGTGACAGTATGACTAAGAGGGGGGGCAGTTTGCAGAGTTTCAGTTGTACAAATGTATCTTTCCTAATAAGCTGTAGGTTTGTCATAAAGGCACCAGAATGTATTTCAAAACTGTTGTTCAGGAAGATAGTCGGCTGCAAGTTGTTAACGTATTTTAGTACAGGTGAAAAAGGTCGCATCTGATGAAATAGAAGGGGTGCTCTGGGGATACATCCTGACAAACAAGCTATGGTCACTGTAAGGAGAAAAGGGGTTTGGATTATTTTGCCACCTAAACATAATGGAGTCTTATTATTACTCTCTACGAAAAAAAAGTTCTGCCTCTTGGGAGCAGCTTTTAGATTTAACATTTTGTAGTCTCTAGCTGTTAAATGTTAGGCCGTGGTGGTGCAGCGGTTAGCGTTGTCACCTCACAGCAAGAAGTTCTCCCGTTCGATTCTTGGCTGGAGTGCCTTCTGTGTGGAGTCTGCATGTCCTCCCCGTGGTTGAGTGACGTAAAAGACATGCAGGTAGGTGCGAGCGGGAATGGGTGTGCCTTCCTTGAAGGTTGGGCGTCAGGCTGGCAACTCGGCACCGTAAAAATCCACTGCCAATCATTAGCGGACCAGAGTTCTGCTGTGGCAACCCTTAACTGGGAAAAGCCAAAAGACATTACTTTACTAGTCTCCAGCTGTTAAACGTTGCATGCTCTGTGATAAAGTTATATAGCAATTGTGAATTGTGTCGATAACAGTATTGGTTATTTATTTTTTGATCTGTCTACTTTTTGGAAGTGGGGAAATCATATTTAAAATCATCATAGATGAGTACAGTTATGCAACCGGTGTGTGTGTGTGTGTGTGTGTGTGTGTGTGTGTGTGTGTGTGTGTGTGTGTGTGGTACCAAAAATCACTACAGTTTAATACAGTCCTACACAACAGTGGAGAATATAGTTCAGTATGCTTTTACAACCATATGGAACAGTGGGAAACCAAAGCAAACACAATTTCATCAACCACATCTAACTCCAACATTGACAAAGTGAAAAAAACAGATGTGAAGTTGTTCAATCTCGCCTTCATTCTTACTGATGTGTTCGGAGCCGATCCCTCAGCTCCGAGTCAGCCAAATTGCAAAGCTTGAGGTCTCCAAATAGCTCGAGGCCAAAACCCTATCCCATGATGCTCCCCTACTTCCCCCAGATCTAGTTTGTCACTGCAACAGATCGTGCGTGTTCCTTACAGCTCAGGATGTTTTTCTTGTCAGTTAAGTAAAAGATTTCTTTATTGGTTTTCTTTTGGCATTTATTGAGAAGACTTTTTTCCCTTAGCCGAAGTTAGGCTTATATTAACTTTCTTTTCTCTGTTTTTGTGAGAGTTTATTGTAATTTCCTTTATTGGTGTCAGGCCATTTTTTGTGCCTGCTCGGGTATTGTTCTACCCGGGTCTATATTATAACATCAAAATCTAGAAAGATCGAATGTTATAATATCGACCCCGTAATGTCGAACGCTGAAAACAGCGAAGGTGCAGGACACTGAATTCTTTCCCAGGGAAAGAATTCGGTGGGCCATTGCTGTGGCTTCACTGTTTTCAGCGTTCGATATGTTGGAACGTTATGGGTCGGGTTCAGGTAAGTGTGTGATTGTGTGTAGGTTAGGGGGTGGGTTAGGTGAGTTAGGGTTAGGGTGCGGGTCAGGTAAGTGTGCGGTTGTGTGGACGTTAGGGTTAGGGCGCGGGTCAGGTAAGTGTGCAATTTTGTGTAGGTTAGGGGGTGGGTTAGGTGAGTTTGGGTTAGGCCGCAAGTCAGGTAAGTTTACAGTTGTGTGTAGGTTAGGGTTAGGGGGCGGGTTAGGTGAGTTAGGGTTAGGGCGCGGGTGAGGTGAGTGTGCGATAGTGATGGACCATAGGGTTAGGGTTGGGTTAAGGTAAGTGGATAGCTAGCAGTGTATGTAAAGTTTAGTTTAGGTTTATGTGTAGGATTTTAAGTGTATGTGTGTGGATTGCTGTTTTTGTTGTGCGTGTTCATGTAATGTGTATGTTTCTAGGAATAGCAAATTTTTTTCCCTGGGAAAAAATTCGCTATTCTGACTGTTTAATGTTTTCAGATTTCAGTGTTTAGGGTTTGATATTATAACATTCGATCTTTGTAGATTTTGATGTTATAATATAGACCCGTTCTACCCTACCCTTCTTAGCCAAATTCAGGCTCTAGTTCCTTTGCTTTAGCTTTTTAGCCGGTTAGGCTTAACTACTTTCTTTTATATAGCCGAAGTTAGGCTTTATTTTCATTAACAGTAGCCTTTGATTGTTTAAATACAAGGTTGTTGAGATAGCCAAGTATGGAGTAGTTTAGTGTTTGAATTGCATTGAGTTTCCAGTATTTTAGCCGGTAGGCTTTTTTTTCTTTACAGCCGAGTTAGGCTTAAAATTTCTAGTCTGGTGGACTTAATCAAAGATTTCAGTTCTTTATTGACTTTGTGGTGTTTCTTGTGGATTTTGTTTTACTTGGATCAACATGTCTGAAAAAGTAAAGTTGGGCTTCAAAAAATTCCCTAAATGTAACCAGAAAATGTCTCTCATAGATGATCACACCATCTGTGTTTATTGCCTAGTAGAGGTCCATCTTCAAGAAGTGTGTTCTGTGTGCCATGGTTTTAGTACTAGGGTTCTGGCAGAAAGAAAAAGGAAGTTAGTGGAAAGGGGCCTTATTAAGTCTGCCTTTCAATCGGATTTGGACTCGGTTCCTCAGGAAAAGCCAAAACCTGCTCCTTCTTTCTCCTCTGTCTCTGGTTCAGAGCCAAAAAGCTTTTCGATTCCAAAGGTATCAAGGAAGGTGTCTGACTCGGCTTCATAGTTAGCGGAGCTGACGGTTCAGGTAGTGGGTAGAAGCCGGGCCCCAGTTCTGGAGCCGGTATCTCCAACCCTATGGTCTCCGATTCTGGGTTCACCTGCTCTGTCCGTGGCCTCCTCTCAAGCTTCCAGACTGTCGGATTCAGATGTGGATCGAGTGGTGAGGAGATTATTGCAGAATTCAGTGCTACGAAAAATTTTATCGGCTTCGACTCTGGCAGCTTCGGAGCCGATCAAGTCATCTACCCTACTTGCTTTTCCTCCTCCAACTCGAGTCAAGCCTTCGGAGCCGGAGGGAGATGATCGGTTGATTGTGGAGCTGTCAGTGCCGACACCCATGCTTGGCCTCTCGGCACCGACAACCTTTATGTCTTCAGCCTTGGCTGCAGACTCTGGGAGCTGACACTCACCCATCGGTTCTGGGGAGGGGAGTCGAACTGATGTTTCGGTTCTGACAATTCCCCTCGGGGCTTCAGCGTGGATAAGCTCGGCTCCCACCTCGGGATCGGAGCAGGTGGTTTTGGTGCGGGAGGCGTCCTTGATGTCTTCGGACATGGGGGCTTCCTTTCATCGGAGCCAAGGTGCCTTCGATGCCATGAGGAGGTTCTTGTTCCCCCCGGACAGTCACAATTTCCGATCAGATGACCTCCTCCCTTAAAGCACCGGAATCTTCTCCATCACCACAGATCCATTGTAAACGTAGGGACCCAGAGCCTCAGGAAGCCCCCTTTTCTGAACCCTGCTCTTCTGAGTCCTCCCCAGAAGCTCCCACTGAGGAGGTCCCAAGGAAGAGGACATGTAAGAGGAAACATTTAGATTCCCTTGAGGAATATTTCATGTCCGACACCGAATTGGAGGAGTCGGAAGGGTCCCCAAGGTCCCCCTCTGAGGATATATAATTTGTGGATATCCTAGAGATCCAGAAGCAGAGGGGTAACTGGCAGCCCATCAACCCTTCCAATGATGAACTGGTGCTCCTGAAAGCTTTTGAGTCCCGACCCTCCACCTCTTGGGTGTCTACACCCTTTGATGAGTTGATGGAGCTTTTATCTCGAAGGGCATGGAAGTCACTAGATACCATGGAACTTGTCCCTAGAAGACCAAACAAATATATTTCTGCACCTCATGACAAGACCTTTTTGTCCAAACCTATTCCTGTTGATGCCATGGTGGTTGCAGCAGCCACTAAGAAAGAGATGTTAGAGACCTCTACATCTGTCCATCCTCCTAATAGAAAGTCTAGGATAATGGACAGATTTGGCAAGGCACATGTTCAGTTCTACGACATTTGCTCTTCGATTGTTGAACTATCTAACTCACTTTACCAGGCTTCAAAGAGATCTCCTGAAAGAAGTCAGAGATACTCTTCAGGGTGCAGTAGCTGATACTGTGGCAGACAAGGTAACATCTCAGCTTGCTACCCTTAATTCCATTGTCATCTCTTCCATGCTCCTCGTAACTTATGCAGCTGATGGGAACAGTAGGGCAGCGGGTACAGGAATAGCTCTTCAGAAACATTCCCGGATGCACTTGTGTTCTTTTGCGGAGCCTTTCAAGTCATCCTTTGTGAATGCCCCATTTGATGGTTCCTCACTTTCTGGACCTAAAGTTAAAAAAACCCTCACCTCACCAGATGTGAACAAGATGGAAAGACTCTATCTGCCGTAGGAGTCTGTTTTTCCACACCTACAAGATCTATTCCCAAAGGCCAATGGGGTGGGAAAATGTGGTTCCACAAAGCCCAAGGAGCCTTTTCAGACACACGAGGTGAAACCCCCTCCAGGGGCAGAGAAGGGGCAATAATGGAAGACGCTGTCCATGTGGCAGAGGGGGTCTGCAGAACCAGGGTGACAGGGATCAGTTTCTTGGGAAGCCCTATCAGCACTCCTGAAAGGAGGCCCACCTGTCCGCGTCTGGAAGCAGTCGGGGGAGATTTATCTTTGTATCTAGGCTCCTGGCTCAAAATCACAAAAGACAGCTGGGTACAAAGTATAATATCCAGTGGTTATATTATCCCCTTTCACTCATGCCCAAAACCATTAAGAAAGACCCCACATGTTCCACACAGTCTTCGGGGATGTAGCAACAGTAGAGATTCAAAAGTTGCTAGGAAAAAAGTCATCTAATCAGTCCCGGCTGACCAGAAAGGACCCAGAACTTACTCAAGATTCTTTTTAGTGCCAAAGCAAACAGGGGACTGGAGACCAATACTAGATCTCAACAGACTCAACAAATCTGCAGAAAAGACAAAGTTCCTGATAGTCACGCTTCTGTCAATTCTACCGTTCTTAGGGAAAGACATTTGGATGTGCTCAACAGATCTCCAGGATGCGTGCTACTATATAAAGATGACCAGGCCATCCAGGGATCATCTGCACTTTCGGCTGGGGGCCAGTCATTACCAGTTTTTCACCCTGCCCTTTGGTCTCACTACAGCCCCCAGAGTGTTTACCAAATGTATGGCAGTGGTCATGGCTCACTTGAGGCATCAAGGAATCTGGGTGTTTCCATATTTAGATGACTGGCTCCTCACCGCACCAACCAGGCATCATCTCATTCAGGCAAGGGACTTTACCTTAGACCTCTGCTCTCAACTGGGGATAACAGTAAATTCAGAAAATTCTGCATTACTGCCATCACTGCATACTGTCTTTATAGGAGCAGACTTATAGACACCTTCAACATGTCTCTAAAACTTCCTTTGGAAAGAATACTTATCCTTCGACAACAGATTCTGGACATTCTCTCAAAGAACAGAGCACCAGCATTGGCGATTCTCAGACTGTTGGGCACCATGGCAGCAGCTATTATTGCAATACCTCTGGTGAGGTCACACATGTGCATTCTTCAATAGCTACTATTCACACAGTGGACCTTTCAAGAATTACTTATGGATCACCTGGCTCGGATAACCGATTCCTGCAAGAAGGACCTTCGGTGGTGGCTGACGTCCGAATCCATAACCATGGGACGTCACTTTGTTCTCTTGACTCCAGCTGCAACTGTGACCACGGACGCCTCCCTGATCGGGTGGGGGGGGGGGCATTATCAGGGATGGACAGCCCAAGATATATGGCAAGAACACGAGATTCACTTGCATATCAACGTCCTAGAGATGAGAGTAGTACTCTTAGCGTTGCAGTCCTTTCAAGACTCTCTCCCTCTGGGGACCATTGCAATTCAGTCTGACAACATGTCAGTAGTCTGGTATATAAACAAACAGATTTTATTCCCTATGTTGAGTGGCCCTGAGAGTATGGCAGTGGGCAGAGTCCACCCAGCGCTTTCTGATAGCAAAGCACATCCCGGGGAAATCCAACATGATAGCAGACAAACTAATCAGAGCAATGCTGTTGCCACACGAGTGGTCCCTCAAGAACGAAGTTGCAGAAATGATCTTTTGCAGATGGGGCCAGCCTTGCTGCAGTCTCTTTGCAACTCCCATAAACACCAAATGCAGCAAGTACTTTGCCCTAATCCCTCCAGTGGGGGAGTCCCTGAGGGATGCACTCATACACGATTGGCCCCTAGGTCTTCTTTATGCTTTCCCACCTTTCCCGCTAATTCCCAGAGTTCTGCAGAAAGCCAGTGCCCTGGGAAGGACAGTTATCTTAATAGCCCCTTTTTGACCTCGTCAGATTTGGTTCCCCTTCCTGAAGCCTCATCTTTAGGAAGAGCACTGGATCCTGGACGCAGTGCCGGACCTTCTGACTCACTCGTAAGGAGCTCTTCACCCTTCTGTACAGTCCATCAAACTGACAGCGTGGCTGCTCCAATTCCAAGAATAGCCAGGTTCCAAAATTTGACAGCAGATGCTCAACATATACTATTGTCTTCCCATAAATCCTCAACTAGGAAACTTTACCTTAGCAAATGGAGGATATTTTCAATCTGGGCTCAGCAGAACAACATTGATCCGTTCCTGGCTTCGATATCTGATATATTGGAATTCTTGACCAAACTATTTAATGAAGGGGCCACAGCAGCAACTATTCGAGTTCAACTGGCTGTTATATCAAATTTTCATATTGGTGAACTAGGGGACAATGTCATGTCTCATACAATGATGAAGGGATTTCTAAAAGGTGCAATACATTTGAGGCCTCCTGTTAGATCCCCCACTACTCCATGGAATCTAAATCTTGTTCTGTCAAACATTATTCTTCCTCCATTTGAACCAGCATCTTCCTGTGAATTGAAATTCCTTTCATGGAAAACTATTTTCCTAGTGGCTATCACCTCTGCGTGCAGAGTTTCAGAACTACATGCCCTATTGGTAAGGCATCCATATTTGATATTCCACAAAGGTAGAGTTTCCCTCAGAACAAACCCTTCTTTCCTACTAAATGTCTGCTCAGAATCCAACCTTAATCAAACCATTGAATTGCCAGTTTTCTTTCCTAATCATACTAATCAATTGGAGTATATGCTTCACAAGCTTGTTGTTCCCAGACAACTTCATTTCTATTTAGACAGGACAAAAGACCATAAACAATCTGACCAGCTGTTTGTGTCATTTTCAGATTCCAAGAAGGGTGCCACAGTTTCCAAACCTACCTTATCTAAGTGGCTTTCGGACTGCATATCTTTTATTTATAGTTCTGCACATATTGCCTTAGAAAACAAAGTTAAAGCTCACTCAACTAAACCTGTCTCTACTTCTACAGCCTTTTCGGCCAGGCTACCTATAGATTCTATTTGTGCGGCAGCCACATGGTCAAAGCCAAATAACTTCATTACTCATTACAAAGTAGACAAGACCTCTAGGGACAGGGCTTCCTTTGGTTCTGCTGTCCTTAGACATGTACTTCCATGAGCCACCCGAGATTGTGGTGCTGGGGATGCTAACCATCAGTAAGAATGAAGGGGAGATTGAACGACTTCACATAAAGAAGCTATGTATTTACCATAATGTTCCATGTGAGTTGTTCCTCTCGCCTTCATTCTTACAAACCACCCTCCTACCTCCAACCAATATCTGGAAGTTCGAGAGTTGACCTTTTCTACCTGTTTTGGTCTTTTCTGAGGAGTTTTTCCTTTCACCAGTTACTAGAAATATGAGTATGGTGTTTTACTCTGTGAGTATGTTACTAGTTGGCAGCAAACAAGATCTGAGTGAAGTAGAGGAGCATCATGGGATAGGGTTTCAGCCTCGAGCTGTTTGGAGACCTCGAGCTTTGCAATTTGGCCGACTCGGAGACGAGGGATCAGCTCCGAACCCATCAGTAAGAACAACTCACATGGAACGTTATGTAAGTACATAAATTCTTTTTACAATATCGTGTTTCAAGAATGCCTAAAAAAATAAATGCACACACGCACACACATTATACATATATGTGTATATATATATATATATATATATATATATATATACACATATACATATATATACGTATATACACACACACATATATATATATATATATATATATACATACATACACACACACATATGCATGCATACACACACACACACACACACACACACACACACACACACACACACACACATACATATATGCAAGCACACGTACACACACACACATATTTACAAACGTAACACAAACTATTATTATTATTATTATTATGTATTTTTGTTAACTGTTTTAGAATGCTACCGTGTTACTTTTACTTATTTGACTTTGCACTTTAAATTATTTTAAATGGCCCCACTACTTGAAATTGCTTTGTTTAGGTAGTTTGTTTAAGTTGTTTTATAATTTCATTACACTCTCAAGCAATCTTTTTAGGTTTTTTCATTAAGAGAACTGGGATAATGAATCTAGAGTCAACAGGTGGTGGCCTGGTCTATCTGATTTGGAAACACATAAGAAAGCTGTAAGTGTAGTCATTTTTGGACATAAACCCTAAGTAACTTGCTGGACAGCTAGACCAGACCCAGGAAGTTAAACTGGGGAGACCTACTCCACAATGATTCTGGTCACCAGTGGAGTCCTGCAAGATTCTGTGCTGGGTCTGTTCCTCTCTGGCATCAATTTTTCAGCAGTCAAGATCAATGTCAAGGACTTCTGGATTGCCAGGATTGCAGATGACTGCACACTAGGAGTAATCACAGAAATCCCCAAAGATACTAACATGCTTCAGGAAGGTCTGATACAAACAAATGATTAGGACCAATGCCATTACTTAAAACTCAATGCCAAAAAATACATAATAGTACCTTTTGGAAAGTCAGCCACCCAGGGAAACTACTTCACTGATAAAACACCCCTAAAAGTAGACACAGTAGTCAGGGATTTGGGGATTCACGTAGATAGTAACCTGGCTTTAAACTAACGTATCTAAGGTTGCAGGAAAATTATTCTATGTTATTCAACATATGAGTAAGGGCATGGCATCTAGGTCCAGGGAAGTAATTGCGCCACTGTACTTAGCCATCAACAGACTAGTCATTGAGAATACCCCACCTTCAGTATGTAGCTGACCAGGCACATGCAGCAACTGGAATGTCCACACAGATTCCTCACAAAAAGAATACAGGGTGCAAACACAATGCCCTATGCAAGTCACCTCAAATCCCTATCTCTATACTCTGTTTCCTACAGACTGCTGAGAGGTGATTAATGCCACTCCTACAAGGCATCATTGAATCCCACTCTAAGGGGGCCTTTTGCATATCCACAAAACAAATAATATCAGAAGTACTAGATCCAAGGATTTAAATTTTGCTTGCAGTTTAAATAGGACATGTTGGAGTAACAGGTATGTATCTCTGAGAATCAACATTCTCTGGAACAGGCTTCCCATCCATATGAAGCAGAGCCCTTCCCTAACCCTATTTAAGTGCAACTTGGACTAGTGGATGGCAAATTGGAAATTCACCCATGGTCTGACACCTATGTCTCTGATGGACAGAGGCAGCCATTAAATTATGCCCTAAATGGCATGCATCCCCTTAAAATAACCTCTGAGGGACAATAACTCATAGAATGCACTTGGTTTGCATGGCTAGGCTTATTAAGGCCCCAGTGGTCGTTAGTCTAGTATACACCTATGAACTGACTGATTACAAGAAACATAGCCAAAGATGAATCTTCAAAGCCAGCAATAAAATGTACCACATGCCTCCCAAAGAACTGAACAAGGACCCCACCAACCTAAAACACCACCAAACAGCAGCAATAAAATCATCAAAATAAATACAAACCTAGGCACAAATAAAAATATAACTTTAACTAAAAATACATGTTTGGTTAACTGCCAACAGCCATCATAATCAAATCTGATTACCACACTGACAAAAAATACTAGTTATTCTAGGTTAACAGGTGGACTCTTTAGGTGGTACCACTGTTCCAGAAGAACCATCTCATAACTATTTTAATCATTGCTTTCTCGTGTACTTGGTCTAGCCACTGATGTTCCTTCTGAATGCCCTTAATAACCTATTCATTGCCCTAAAAAAGTCTCAATGTACTACCCCACATCACCTCTTGAGGGGGCACGGTCAGTCTCTGTGAGGTACAAGGTAGATCCACTCATGTCCAAAGATATTTGCTCACGTCTCTATTCCATTTCTGGGTGATATGTCGACTAATGCCACAGCAGGCCCTACTACATGCTCTGAAAGCTACCCCACATGTGCAGCTTGCAAAGCCAGGCGTTTGCCCTCTGACTATTCCCTACCTTATGAAATACCCTATCTCCATAAGGTATCAGGCAGTGCGTCAATGCAGACTACCTCTGCCCTCTCTGAATGAGTGAGCCTGTATTAGACACATATCCCCACCCCCAATTATATCCTCATTTACTAGACAATCTGTGTAGCAGTCAGGGCTTTATCCCTTCATGCCCTGGAGCCAACAACCATCTCACATAATTTTTAACAGAAACTGAATGCCAAACAAAAATGCATTTAATAGCAAATTCTCTTAAAACAAAGATACTGTTAAGCAAAGTACTGATAACTATATTTAAAAACTACATTTTGGTGTATCTGAGGCTTAACAGCAAAGTAACAGAGTTACTAAACGCTCTGCTAGCAGAGACCTGACATCAAGGTTAATGTAGGAGTTTGTAAATGTCTTTATACTTATACTTCTGTATTTTGGCAAGCTCCTTCTAGCTGGTTTCTCGGTTTAGCTTATGAGTTTTGGCATTGTTTACTAGGTAGTACAGGTACCACACTTAGCTTTTGGTTTCCAGG
The DNA here is from genome assembly GCF_019279795.1 of Protopterus annectens. Lineage (NCBI taxonomy): Eukaryota > Metazoa > Chordata > Ceratodontiformes > Protopteridae > Protopterus > Protopterus annectens. Next base: position 560,481,253 of record NC_056733.1, read on the forward strand.
TTTATCTATGGCGGAATTAATGTAATTGTCATAATAAAATGTTTTTTTTCCTTCAGTTTTTACTTTAGGCTGGATTTTACTGATGAATAAACTCAGACATAAAAGAATAGTAAAGAAGCAACAAGCTGTCCCTAGGTAGTTGTGTTTTAAATAATGAAATATTTTCATTTCTCATGCAGTGCTGCAAAACTACATTCACATAATGTCGCCTGTGTTTTTTCCCAGGATTATCTGCAACTTCGGTGTTGAATCATTTAGTGGAGAACCAGCTGATCAGTGCAGCACATTTAGGAACTTTACTCTCAAATAACTGATTATGCTAATAAATTACTGTATTTTTAATTACTGTACCACCCCATTCAATTAGAAAAATGTGTAAGAGTCAGAGACAATGCTTTCTCAGTTTACATTGATGAAGTATAATACGGTTTGTCAGAATCTAGAAAAACTGAAGACCCCAACAATCACGTTAGCACTGCGGTGCTTACAGGCAGCCCAGTTATGAAGCCATTTCCAGAATTCACTAAGAATGTCTCTTTCCTGGTTCTCAAACAGGTATATTTAGGAGATGACATTTGAAATCAGGGAGGGGCTTTAAAAGAACTGTGTCAGTTGGCAACAAAACAGCAGAGTTTACTGTCTGTAAACAAATACTGATTACGTGGGAGTATACTGCTCTTGGAGCATATGCTATTTCAGACAGACTTTTACAGCAGTGCAAATGAGGAACAAAACCAACAATGGCAGAAATAGAAGTTAATATATATGCTGAATGAACATCTATTGCCGTAATGTGCAACAATAAACCTTGCTGGAAGCTAACAGAAAAGTATGATTATATTTAGTGTGTTTACGAATTATGATCCCTACAGAGAAATTCAGATATTCGTATTTATGCATTATTCAGCCCCAATGTAGTTTTCATTTTCTGTGATTTTAAGTTTTCATCTTACTATCCAAGTGAAAATAAAATCAGACTTTCATGGTGTTGTCACTCTGGCTGTACAGATTAATGAAATATGCACAACATACCTGTAACATAAGAAAAAGGGACATCTTAACTGCTAAAAGTCCGTAACATTCAAATAAAGATGCCCAATGTCAGGACCAAAATAATTAAAACTAATAAAAAATACTTAGGAAGATGAACAGATAATATTTATTAGTTGAACAAAGAGGTGCCAACCAACTGTCCAAGTCATCTTTTAACATAAAGTCAGTACAAGGAAACATTTTCCAGTTCATTTATTTGCAATATCTTAAGTAATGTATGAATTTCTGTCTCTGCATTCTTGTTCGTCTCTGTTCTATCACATCATGTTTAACCATATAATCCAGCTCCTCTCTCTGCATACAAAAACATATACACACAGCCAGAACAGCATTCAAAATACAGATTTGTACCAGTTTGAATACAGCTGCTCAAATTCTTCATTTTTAGGACATATTTATATAAGAATCAAGCAATGAAGCAAAAAGCTCACTATCCCATATACTGTATACCAAATATTTTGCCTGCTTCTTTTCAGCTAGTGTGGTATCTATCTGTTTCAAAGTAGTTTACGTACAGGAAAAGAAATGCAGTACTCCTACCATTCATAGCAGTGAACATTTTGGATGCAGTACCTGAATAAAGTAAGTATAACACTGAAGTAAAAAGATCCTGGAACCCAAAAACATATCCTACAGAACAATGAGTCTACAGCTTAGGACTAAATTCAACCACAACAAACTCAATATCACTATGATCCTGAGCTCAGTGGAATATATGGTGATCCATGTATTCACCAATAAGAGGTATGCATCCTGATATTACTGCCCGTCAAAATTCATAAGCAGCATCTGGAGCAAACACAGCATGGTTATGCTAAATCTTTTCATATCCAGCACAAAGACAGATGCACTCAGCAGTGCAAAGTAGACTGTCATTCAAGTCAGGAGATTGGGAACGCCACTGGCCCTAATGAGAAGGATAAAAATAGGAAGAAGAAGACAGGCTTCAACCTACGGTACAATGAATAATGAGGTTAAAACTGCTAATCAGATGCTGCCAGATACAGAATGCGCTAAACGTGTAATTCTAGTTGGTTAAGTGACTTGATAAGTTACTTCCTTTATATAAGTATCAAACATGTTAGCATGAAAACCTCACAGCTCACCTAGAAGACCCAGCATAGCAAAATGTTTCTCTGGTCACACCTCCACTGCTTTTGCAGTAAAGGAATATCTCACTGCATCTTTCTTACGTCTGCCAATTATAATCATGCGTAACATTGAGTTAACTGCATTTGATTTGCTTGTTATGTTTTTCATTGGAAACAGACCACCATCCTGCATCAGATTAACCTCCCCAAATGAGCTTAATGAACTGTGTCTTGTCCACTCTAGTCTCCTGTCAACATGACGGATACCAAGACATGGTTTCTTAAATGTTACTGTGAATCACATGATATGAGGATGTCCAGTATACAAATGCCTGAAACTTCTCAGGGATGAAACTTTTTTTTTTCAGTTTGAACATCTATTCCAACAGTCCAAGACATGTCTGATTTTTGTTATGCAGTTATATATATATATATATATATACAGTTTTTCTATGAGTGACACCTCAGAGAGTAAAAGCTTTTCCTATTACTCACTTGGTGCTTGTACCTTTTTAACAAACTGTGTGTTTCTTCACATCTGACAAATTATTTCTAGCATCTTAAGATATCTCCACTTTTCTTTACCCTAAAACACTTCACACGGTGAGATTGTGAAATGATCTACAGTGCGTGCACACACACCCTGTGACGATTGGGGAGAGATGGGTGAAGGCTGCCAGCCTAGTCAAATAGAATTTGATATATAATTCTGGCATTTGTAAATAAATGTAAAATACAGGCATGTTTCTTGAGTGTAAAGAACACTGTGAAATGTGGAACTGCAAAATATGTGACAACATTGCACTCTAATGGCCCAGTGAAGCATGTTGTACCCTTTCATGTTAGAATTTGGCTCCAAGGCGGCTGGATGAAGATTTAATGCCCATTGTTTTAAGGCTAAAGTTTATGACTAGAATTTAGATGTGGAAGGTGCTTTATTGCTCTGGTTTCTGCTAGCATATACATGTGAAATGTCTTGTATTGTTGTATGTTTCTGAGGAGGTATTAGATTGTTAAATAATGCAGTTTGTGGCCTGAGAACTCAGACCAGGTGTTAAGAAGATGCAATATGAATACTGGGAAAACCAAAGTGTCAAAAATGATGTAATTTTGGGAGGGCCTTAGAGACATGCTTGTTAGTAATGTTTAAATACTATTTCTCACCAGAGACTGGAAAGCATTTTCACTTTGGACATTTAACATATCAGCACTCTGCCTTATGCTCACATGTAAGTTTTAGCACTGTGATTTCTTGTAGGAATAGTTAAAGCTAGTAAAGATTAATTAGGTATTTTTCTTTGAAATCAGACCTGTCCTACTGTATTATTTTAAGTTTCTGTGTCATCTCTGAACACTTAGATATCTCTGTGGTGTAGTAGTTTTGTCTTGTGTTTTAATTATTTATTATTAAATATTTCTAAAACCTTATACCTGTGGCTGCTTTGTGTAGAGATGAGCTCTAGAGTACATTGCATATTTATAGAGATTATTGTAATAGGCCACTCTAAAGTAAGCCTTGACTGTTAGTCATACTACCATTGGATAATAATATTGCACATTTGCACTGTTGGTGCATAGCGATAACGTTTTGACTACATTCTAGCCAAAGCCAATTTTAGTGGCAGTTCAGGTGACTGATGAAGCAGTAGGGAAGGATGGGTGTCGACCATCCCTGAGAGGGTTAGCAGCCCTGTGGGCATCACCTACATTGATCCCTGGTGGAGACTGAGGGGGGAGATGCTGTTGGGAGGTGTGGCCAAAGTGAGGACAGAGTGCAGATATGGCTGAAATGCTGCAGAGACAGGGAAATATGCTGCATGTCTCCATTGCATGCCTATCCTTCAGACATAACCAAGGGTGCTGCAAGGAAGGGGAAAGGGAAAAACAGGGTAGGTCAAAAGGGTAAAACTTCTTGGATTGAAGATGGACAGCATGACCCGGGACAGGACGCCCCTTAAGATTCCTGCTGTCCCTGGATAAAATTCAGGCATTTAAACAGCATGAAACCATGCAATAAAAAACTTAAAAAATCCACAAAGTCTGCTGAGATGTGAGTAACACTTTATTTAAAGCAAAGTTAAAATAAAACAATATGGTTAAGTGCTTTCACCCCACTGCAATCTCGGGACTTACTCAGAACAAAATCATGTGAAAGATCACACAGCACCTATCAAAAAGAGTAGGGGAAGTTCACCAATGCCCTTGCCAAAGTTCCTCTAGGAGTATAAATACCACCTCAGAACTCCCCTGAAAACAGGCTTCTAGCCTGGTGTGATTAACTTTGTCAATAAAGGATAAAGAAATAAATGAAAGAACATTCATGTTACTTGTTCTACTAACTAAAAGGAATGAAATGTTAGATATAGGTTCATAGGTTCATACTAGGCTATCTGCCCTAGGGCATTTATAAGCCTAGCCAGAGTGTGTTTGGCTTTCGCCACCCATTTTAAATTAATTGTGCTATGCCCTGTTTCGAGGTTAGTATACTGTGCCTCTGTCTAACAGTGACACAGAAGTGATACCCGGGGTAAACCTACGATCCCCCATCCACTCATCAAGATTCCTCTTGAAGAAAGTCAATAAAGGACTCTGCCTAACCTGGACTGGGATTTTATTCCAGAGTGAAGGGAGCCTCTGGGTTATGAATCTGTCCCTCCAGCATGTCCTATTTATTTCAGTGCTGAGGTTCAAGTCTCTAGAGCGCGTAGCTCGATGGGATTTGGATTTTCTGAGGTGCAGCATGTCCATTAATTCCGGATTGGACATGGCTTTATACGTCGGGCACAGATCGCCTCTGAGCAGGCGGTATGCCACTGAGTAGAGCTGGAGTTTCTTTAACCGGGCAGCATATGGCATCTGTTTGAGCCCTTTGATCCTCTTGGTGAGGTACTTTTGGGGTCTTTCCAGTTGTGCTTGTAGAATATATACAATTAAAAAAAATTATAAGGTTTTTCTTATCCCAAGCTGGTTATTCGGATGGGTGACCAAGAAGATGCTTTGGACAAACTGGGACATAATATGGATTGGAAATTAATGTAGAATGGATGAAGTTTGAATTTCCAAGTAAGAAGTTTAACATATACTAAAAAATAAGACTGTGGCATATACGAGTTATGCCAGTTATGGCTTAATGACTGATGGTATTAATAAAAATATAATTAGGAAGAGCTGTATATAGTTTCCTCATTCCATGTTGGTTGAACTAATGGTTGGCTGTGGTAATGTTACTTGATCAAATTAGAGTTACAATATTGACTGGTGAAGAATAGACACAGATACAGTTTGATTGTACAAAAATTTATGATGTAAAAGAATAGTAGTGTCAGGGGCTCTACAGGTAGCACATTCACCTTTGTTAATGGAAGATCGGGTTCTGTTCTCACAACAGATACTTGAATTAACATTCAAGTACTGACACTGCAATATAGCGTAAGTGGCATTCTGCATGCCCGAGTGTGCTTCTCTTCAGATAAGATATCAAACCAAGGTCCCAACTGTCTGGGTCTGTGCTAGTTTAAGAGACTATAAAAGATCCTAATGTACTTATCAAAAAAAGAGAGTAGAGGAAGCTCCTGGGTGCCCCTGCCTAATTTCCCCTAGCCAGTATAAACGCTGTTTCAGGTCTATCCTGAAAAGAAGACCCTGGCCTTATCACACCAACACAGCCAACAAAGAGTAAATATATTAAATAAAGATGTGGTACATTAATTCTGTCCACTCTTCCAGTTGAGCTATTAATAGAAATAAGATACAGTAAACTGGACACATTTATATACAACAATATTCAATAAAGAATGGTAAACAAGTGTAGAAAAGTTATGTTTTAAGGGTGGGAGTGACTAAAGTAGGTATGGCTAGAGTCTCAACATGATACTCTCATGAGTTATGTAATGACCAAAGTGGCCTTTTGATGACAAAGCGTTTTTGAAAAAAAAAAAGATTAGGAAGCATCACACTACAGGCAACTGATAAAACAGCAATGAAAAACAGATTAAATTCAAGGTCTCCTTTCAGCAGCCAAGAAAGCAGTTATTCATCACTGGAAAGATAAAAATCTTCACAGGATATCAGAGTGTTGGCTTGTTTTACAGGGGATCTATCAGGATGAGCTTGCTGTAGCTAGGAAAAACATGCAGAGACAAGTATCAAGAATCATGGGCCAGGTGCCTTAAACTTTCTGAAATACACTCATAGCAATCAGCTTTTTTTCTCCTCACTCAATAACACTGACCCCTCACATTTGAGATGTTTACTGTAACGCACCAGCAAATAGATTTATAACAGTTAATGGCAGCCACCTAATTTTCCTGATTTTTAGACAGACCTTCACCGGCAGTTCTAGCAACTTTTAATATCCTCTAATGCTCTTTTCTGTCAAGTTTTCCTTTGCTCTTTTGACAGAGGAAGCTGACCGAATCTGTTATTTATTATTTTCAAGGCTCTACCAGCTATAGATACTGTTTTTGTGCACTGCAACTTGCTATGATTAAGCACAAACCACAGTTAAACATTATCAAGTAAATATGTTAATTTAACTGCATGTGTTTCAAATTTTAAATGAGTGTGCATATATTCTCCGATTCAATCAAAAGTTACATTACTTTTGATGTTCATGTTACTCTATCTTCTTATAAATTTAAAAAATTCTGAAAAATGAAAGAATTCAAAAAACAAAAAAGAGATTACAGAAAATTATTATGAAATGGTGCACACCGGTGTTATGACTGAAGATAAATAAAGGTAATTTTGTAAAGGTAATAGTGGTAGAGGTACTTAATTGGATAACTTGGCATATCCAGCTTTCATCAAGATAAGGAAAACAAAACGGAGTGCAAAAAAATGAAGTATGCAAGAGCATTATATAATTTCACTCCACAAGGAAACACAAAAAATGGTTAGTTGGGTGACAATGGACTAATAAGCTGATGTTATCAGCTATTGCACCATAGGTACAAGAAGAACAGTTAGCATCAAAAGGAATGGAACACAAACATACTATGAGATATAAAGGTAAAAATAAGATAATTGCATTGTAAACATTTTTACAATGCAGTTATTCATCACTGGAAAGATAAAAATCTTCATAGGATATCAGACTGTTGGCCTGTTTTACACTGAAACTTTTCCTAAGAACACACTGGCTGTGCCCCTGTACTAAACCTGACTGATCAGTTTTCTACTTTTTCTACTCATAACAGGTACTGCCTACCCACTACTTCCCTATAACTAGCTCTACCTTCCTTCTTGCCACTTTACCTTTTCCTATTCTTTACCCTTCTTTTCATCCCCTAAGCTTACTCATAGTGTGAAAACTCTTTTATTTATATAAAAGACACACTTATGCCTCTTTTATTTTGACTTTCTGTATTCTACCTGTAATCTGAACTGTACCTGCCTACTGCACTGCAAAGTATTTCTGCCCTCTCTGTAATTTTTCACTGTACCTGCCTTTGGCACTGTGATGTACTTCTGTCCTCTTTGATTTTTTCCAGCCTAACTTCTAATGTTCTTTGTAAATATAAAGGTTTTATTTTCCTCTTATCCCAGACCTATTTCTCCCAGACTATTGTATAATATTACACCTATTTTTAGTATTGTACCCGAATTTTAAAATGGGAGGTACTTAGACCTCTATGATAATTTCTGTATTAACCTGTAACAACATTGTTTGTAAAAATGTTTTTTTTTTGCTTTTTGCACGGAGCTTACGTCCCCGGGCCTCTGCTGAAAATGGACATGTATCCAGTTGGACTAGTCCGGTCAACAGATGTAAAACAAATAATAAAATAAATAACAGTAACAGAAGAGATGCTTCTTAGAAAAGAAAACAATATAATTTAACCTTACGTGGACTTGGTACAATTTATTTAAAATATTTCTGGTTAACACAGTTGATTATTATTTGGGTATACCTATTGGATGTCTAATAGTTTATCTAGTAAATGTCTGGTAAATTAATCCATCCCCCATAAAGATTGTATGTTCATTGATTTTTTTATAACATGGAGCATCTTCAAAAACTTCTAATGCTCTGTAGGTTAGAAATACTATCTTCATAAGCACTGATATTTATCCCTGTGCCAGCAGCTCCTAAACCTGAGACCTTTTCTTGGCTTTTGGGTTTTATACGTTCCCTTACAAGGACTTTGACACTGCAATCTAACCATGGTATCTGCAATAATGAAAGGAGCCATGGCATGAAATTTGTGGTAAGCATTTTAGTTCTTTTAAGAAGGTTTTAGTAATGTTCAGTTATCAACATCTTACAAAGCAGAGAAAATCCTCTAATACATTTGTTTTGTTTGTGAGACTTCTCACATTTAAATAAAGCCACAGTGTCCTCTGCCTTTGTTTATTTTGTTCAGAAAATATAACGGCTCTATTAAAAGAAACTGTGGGGTGGATCACTTCCTCCCTTTTACCAGTCTCTTGTTCAGGACAATGTGACACCAGGATAGCTGCTGTCAACTGGAACTCCTTACCTCCCCCTCTGCATCTTGGTATCATAACTATTTTACATCCCATACCCAGGCTACCAGTCCCACCCTCCAACTGTGGTTGTCTTCTGGGTCAACAAAGCTATGAGGTGACAGAGAAGGAGGAGTCCAGAATATCACAAATACTGCTGACAATGACTTTTCACTACATGTGGGTCAATCATCCTCATGCGTGCTGAGGTATGATTAAGTGAGCATGCAATGGACATAATAAGAAAGTTTTCACAACTCTGTGGACTGCCCTGTCCATCCTCATTAAGTTGCAGGAGAACCTGTCACTGATTCCATATCCTCCAAAACAATGACATCAAGTACAACTCAGGACACCCCACCCTGCCCCAGGTAAGAATGACATTGTCATATACTACTTACAAAGTCCAGTGGAGCACTACTCAATGTTGTGGAGTTGCCAGGTCATACTGTCTACGGTATGGACATTTTTAGTCTTACTTGGTTCAGTTTTAACCCCAGATACTTTGTTACTGCAGACTCTTCCTGTTACCATGTTACAGTGGCTGTATATATGTGATAACTGTGGTAAGTGGGAGGTCTGTATAATGTGCTACATGTACGAGCTTTTACTTTTGTTGAACTTACTTCCTTCTTAATGAATGGATGAGGCTTTTGCAGGGTTTTTTTCCAGATTACCTGCATATGTCAACGTGTGATAACATCTTAACCTCTGTATTTTATACACAAACAACTAAGATTCTGTCAATATAAAGTTTAATTTCTGTAAGCATCTGGCAGTGATTACACTACCTTACATAATAGCTATCTACTGAATCTCTGAAATCTATCTCACATAGTGTTAACATACCTAACTTCAAGAAAGCTCATTTATATTTAAAATAAAACTCAAAGATATGTGTACAGCGAATCAAAAATAGTTTTACCAATAGTCTTCTAAACTAGTAAGGTTTCAACAGCTTTTCTTTTTATCAAAATGTGTATTCTTCTGTTTACAACTACTCTGTAAACCAATATGAGGCACTAACTGAAGACTTTAATCTGACATAAAGGAGTATCGCTATTGGTACTGGGGTGAACAACTAGTGGGACTGAAGGATGAATGGAAGGCGGTTGGAATTAATACGAAGGGAGTCTGTTCATAATAAGATTTTATACCGATCACCATGAGGAGTAAATGACACAGAAGTGGGAGGGTTAGTGAAATATAAAAGTCGATCCTTCATAAAATGTTACTTTGATGAAGAATAGTAAGTGCATGAGACGGGGGGGGGGGGGGGGGGCAGTGATTCTGAACTTAAATTAATAATAAGCAGACAAATCAAGAGCCACGGAGATTAAAAACACAAAAAGAAGCTGACATGGTAGGAATCAGATTAATTCACACACCCTCAAGAAAACATTCAACAGAATTTCTTGTTACCTTAAACATAAAAAGAAGTTTCCAGATCCTCTCACAGTTTAAAAGAAATGAGTCCCAATACACCTCACAAAAAAGACCATAGTGTTTGTTCTGCCCTAACCTAGAACTTTTACACCTTCAAGAAAAAATGTTGAAATAAGACAATGTTGCAATAAAATAAAGGTGGAGGGAGTAAGTCTTAGAAACAAAGCAGCCTGTCTTGGAAACTAGCTCAAAAACGTGTTTCCTTGTTACCTTAAGCACAATGTTAAATATTTAGCTCCCCTCACATTTCACAAGCAATACTTCTCTCCTAGACGTCAAAACTACAAATATAAAATATAACCATTTCTAGCTGACATGCTTAAAATATCTATGTAAAACAAAAGTACATTAAAACAAGAAGAAAATAAGATACCCCCCCCCCACACACACACACACACACACTCATACTTTAGTCACACAGCAAACTGTTTTGGCAGCTATCACAAGAAAACTTGCCACAAAAAGACTGTTTCTACTTTCTTCCACAGTTCACAGGCAATTATACCTCACAAAAAGGAAAGACAAGGTTTGACTGACTTCTACTCTATTTTAGAATTTCTAAAACTACAAAAAAATGAAATACATTTCTTTATGAGTCCAATAACAACCAAATTGCTTACAATGTATTAAAATATTTTGATGCACTCTCCTTCATAGTTCATCAGTTCTAATCATTTCACTTAACATTACACACTTTCCGAATAGGATTTCTGTTTTCCACTGATGGGCAAAAACTTGTGAACTTTCTTTCCATAACTATTTATTTATTTTTTTTGGAAACATGCTTGCTCCAAAATAATTCATTCTATTCTCTGACAAGGATCTGACGCTACCTTACTAAATATGTACTTCCCTTTCTTCTTAATGAACTTCATTTTCACTTGATAAAATCCCATTCGAAAACAAGAGATGAGTAACTAGGCACACATCAGTACATTCTGCCCTTGATAATTCTCCCCCTACTGTATCTGGAGGACTTTTCTCATCGTCCTTCATCAAGTTTCTCATAATTAGAAATTAGTCATACTTTACTGAATATCTTTTGCTTTAATCCAATACTTGAATCAGCAATTATATGTCTTTTGATTTTATTTTTTCATTTTCATCCTACAAAATCCTTATGTAAAATCTGAACTAGCTAGTCTCCCTCTACCACACATTATTTGAACCCTTATTAGTTTAGCTGCTCAGCTTTTTATACGCCTGTACAATTCTAGACTGACTATGCAGCCCCATATTAGCACTACTACAGCAGACAAGCTTCAGTCCCCACACCACTTTACATGCACAGGAGCCACTAATCCAGTGACTTTCTAAATTATTTTTCTTCCTGTCTATAATAGTCTCACACCTGGCAAATTCAGTACAGAGATAGTTTAAAAGCAGAGCCTCCATGTACAGGATGCCATTCTTCCATATTCAGTTGTTTACATTAATTTGTTTTGCATGTGTGGACTTTTCAAAGCTTTCCATGTTTCTCAAATGTATATTTCCATGTTTCAAGTCAAAGCAATGCTCAAAACAGATACATAACAGGTCTGGCAGGGTCATATTGGATCACAAATAAAAATAAATAACAAATCCATGTTTTCTTCCACTACAGACACCTCAGTGATCTCCTTATCATAAAATGTTGACATCATTCACACAAAATTTGAATGCCAGATGCAGCAAGCAAGCAAACAGATGCAGCAAGCAGGCACAATAAATGCATGCTAATCTCTGTGAGATGCTGATTTTTAATAACCAACTCACTTTTACTTTCTCGCAAGTCTCAGGTTTATTCCAAATAAATAATTGCATTCTTCAAAAATGTCTTACTTTGTGAACTTATGTCTTATAGAAATTAAATCAATTGTAAATGGTTGCTTTTAAAACAAAAGCATGTATCTGAAATAATATAAAACAGACACATATTTAGGGAATGATTTACTGAAACTGCATTCTGATAAATGCTATGATGTTTATTTGCACCAGAAAAGGATTGTTTTCAGGAGAAGCCTGTCCACTTGTGCTGGGATTTATGACACAACATGTTTGCTTTTTACAATAACTGTAATTTGCCTTCCGTGATGGCAATCATGACTAAAATAAAGCAATATCTGTAACTATGCAGTGGTTTTAAGCAAAGGAAGGATACAGCTCACGGTTGTTGTTGTTGCAAGCTCAGACTAAGACACTGTGCAAGCTGGACACACCAAGAAATCTCTCTAAAGCTTGAAACAGATCTTTACAGTGGCTAACTACAATTACAGTGTGCATGCAAATAATGCACTATCCGGTGTCTTATTTATTTTGCATATTATTACATGTTGCAACAATTTATAACAGAGAACACCACAAAACCTAGCAAGCATTATCTATTGAGATTCCCACCCCAATACACACAGGCGCACACACACAGACACAGACACACACACACACACAAATACATGTTCACTGCAGAGTACCTGCTTCTATCATGTTGCAGGCCATGTGATCTGTTGTTTATGTTTTTAACCATTTTATTTTCTGTGGTGACCACCCAAAAATATGACATATCACCTAATCATCTTCAAAAATATGTTATTTTTCTTATATTATCAATGTGTACTTTAAGCATATTAATTGCTTTAATCAATCATACTGAACTGACTAAATAAAAATAAGAACAGAAAGTCTGCCAAAATATGTACAATAATCTCCAGAGACGAAGGCATTAATTTAGATGCTGACATGCAGATAAACAAACAAATAACTAAATATGATTCATAAACCTAGCATGATACAAACTCAAAACACTATATTTTAAGTTTTATCACACGCTAGTAGCTTACTTAACCTAGCGAACTAATTTTTTTCAACATATCTGAACCCACCACAATCACCTCCGGGTAAACTATAAAAATACTGCCTAAACGTTAAATACTTTTTATGTCATAATCACAGTAATATTAACATAATCCCAGCACATAACATATAACAAAGTCTTGAGACACTAATTTAGACGAATAAACATTGACGTGTAACGACAAGGACATGCATTTTGAAAAAAGTCATTTCCGAATATGAATTAAACATCCTACTAAACGTATCAGTCAATATAAAACTATATTATGGGAACCTATGACAATAAAAATAATGCATAGGGACAAGGTGAGCTTGATTTACAAGACAGCAAATAACCACTAACAGCTGCTTCTGGGCACGTTTTTACTGACACACAGACAGTGCACTGTAAATATGGCACAGAGAAGAAGAGCGTACAGACTCCAAGCTGGCAATTACCACCAGCTTGTGAACAGGTCAGGCATCACATCTGAATGTTAGTTCACAGAATTAATTATCTTTGGGACGACAGCACCCACCTCCTTCTTCACTGTGCGCAGCAGCCTCTGACGCGTCTCCGCCTCTACATTAAAGAGAAAATAATAAACAGTCAATACTGTGCACTTAAGAACAATGATGAAGATAGAAACGTCTTCTCATCTTGTTTCGTTTCAGGTCATCGCCTACCTGCTGTAGCCATTGCCATGATTTCTGACGTACTCCTCTAGTCCCCTTCTTCTCTGGTACTATAGCAGACCACGGATCTGCAGCACCGGAGCTCGTGCCGTGCCTGATAGAAGAGCTTTTTGACGTCACTGAACCCGCCCTCTGTGACTGCGCTGCACTGGAAAGGGAAAAATGCATCACGTAGTGCCAGGAGTGAAGGAACGATTTTAAAGACACACCTGGCTTTTAAACAGCCTTACCTACATCTGTCAGCAAATGCTCAACTCCCCTAGTGAGTGAGTGTCATTTCAGCGCCCATCTGAGTATTGTGTTAGTGGCACACATCCAATTCCTATATAGATATTAGGATATAATTTATTTTTTGCTTATTTCTCAGTGTTATTCCCGCCTTGACTGTGCCAGGGATTTTAGCTAATGTGAACTATGTGCTCGGTAACCTATTTGATGTTTAAATTGCTTCTGTATTGGTCTTAATGCACTTGGTAGGCGATAGCATCCTCTGCTGGTGCTTACATAAGAAGGACAAAACAAGTGTAACATATGAAACATAAAAAGTTCATAATACAAATATAATTGGTTTGGAATAAAAAAAATGGTTGTGTATGTATTTAGGGCTTAGTTTAAAAGAACAGTCAGCTGCTAATATACAGTGGGCAAATGTGTAACACAAGCTTCTGCTTAAAGTTCTGTGGAGTGACATATGAGCATCGTGCATCCCAACCACAGTTATAAACTAGCTCTGTTGCAGCATTAGTTAGGAGGTGAGATAGTGCTGATGATTTTGTCCTGAACATACTTGTCAAGCGTACCTCATTATGAGGAACGTACCTAATTTGCGGTCTTAAAAAGTTCGTATTCCTCAAAGTTCCAGTCACCCATTCGGTATTGGGAAATGTTTAACTAACATTCGTGGTAAATAGAAATGAATCATAACAATTCATTAAAAGATCTTTTTTTATAAGTACATGGAGCGTATTTAGACCATCCTATGACCTTCCTAATCCAATTGAAGCTGTTAGTATGCCGTTAGTATGTGTTCCACATTTTGCCCATTTGTTCCACATTATAAGGGCTAGTGTTCCTCATTTTGGAGATGGAAGGTTGAGAGCTACGGTGCAGAATGCAAATGAAGGAACATCCTTCAACTAACATTAGATTACGTGCGCGCGTGTGTGTGTGTGTGTGTGCCTGTGTGTGTAAGTGGTTGGGTTTCATTTTGCTGTGGTGGAAACCAAAAGTGGCGTTTTCTACAAAAACTAAGACCATGACCCTATATCACCCCCCCCCCCAAAAAAAAAAAATTACTGCGAACTTGTGCCTGCTATGCACATCTGTTATTAGACCTCCACTAGCTTCATAATTCAACTGTAATGCCTCCTGCCATAACGAAACAGTTTTGCGTACAGCATGATACTGTTTACACAAGCATACCTCTCTCTCAACTTCCCCGATTTTCGAGACCATCCTTCATTTTGTCTCACGTTTTTGCCTTGTTCCTCCTAACATTTTTGGTGGTAAATCACTTGAGTATTACAATCAGTCAATTATGCCATTAGATCTGCATACGTATTGTTCAGAAAAAATGACTGATGATGCAAAACCTATCGTTAATTAACATTTAAGTGAGCTGGAGTGATACTTAGTTCCTGATTTAAAATTAGAGGTATGTTCACAAAACAACTATAACTGCACATCTCCTTTGAGGCTGTTAGTTTACATGCACACTGAATTTTCCAGTAGTTTGAACGGCATTTAAATATGAGTGCTGTCATATGCACAATGCATATATCCCTGGTACTATGTTGCACTTAAATATATTGCCTCATACCTTATACTGTACAACTGTATGAGTAAATCAGTGAGAAACCATCTATGCATGCAGGGCAATGCACAAGTGGTGTGAAACAGATGGCAGGTATTATTGTGACAAACACACACTACTTTTTCATTTACTGCTCTCTATGTCACCTGTATTATTTCTGTATGGGAGGCAGGGGATTTTTATTTTATTTATTTCCAGTTTGATTACCGGGGAAGTCCACTGGGCCAGAACGTGCCCATTTTCAGTGGAGGCCCGGGGAGAAAAGCTCCAAAAGCAATGCGAATACAATCTAAGTTACATAGTGTTGAAGGTAAAAAAAATACACGTGTAATTACATTCATACAGTTAGTAAAAAGCAAATGCACACAGTATACCTCAAAAACATCATTAAGGAAGGTAGATAAAATAGATTTTCAGTAGTTTCCCTTCAGAGCAGCAAGTTTCAACTGTCTGTAATGAAGAGATCTGAGGTTACATGATATTTACAATATTTACATACAAGGAGTAGAGAGAGAGAATTACTTAAACTGAGAAGTAGCTGTAGTTTGATTTAGTAGCACTGGAAAAATAATAGTTTTAGGGTAGTGTGAAGTGAAAGGATATAGAGGGTTCATAAGGGTAGTTAATTAAATTTAAGTGGGATGAAAGCAGGAACACTTATGTTTAGAGGACAGGTAAGAGAAAAGTTGGGTTTTGAAGGGATTATTGTGGTCTGTGTCTCTCTGTAGTTATTTATTTTTCTATTTAATTGTTTCATAGAATACTGTGATCTCGATCTCTCTCTCTCTCTCTCTCTCTCTCTCTCTCACTCTCTCTCTCTCCAGTAAGTGAGGGCTATTGTGTTTCACTTCATTGATATTCAGTGTTAAACTCTTAGCCTAGAGGGTTTCTCTGTATTTATAAGTGTTAGTCACATATCTTTGAATTTATTACTGCTCAATATATGAGTTGTTTGGCTTCTGCTACATACCTACAATCAACTCCATTACCAGCTGAGTTAAGTACAAACTTGGAGTGTTAAAGATTGTACTGCATTTTATTTTTCTGTCTATTTAATTGATTCATTGAATATTGTGGTCTGTGTCTCTCTGTTGTTATTTATTTTTCTATTTAATTGTTTCGTAGAATACTGTGATCTCTCTCTCTCTCTCTCTCTCTCTCTCCAGTAAGTGGGGGCTATTGTGTTTCACTTCATTGATATTCAGTGTTAAACTCTTAGCCTAAAAAGTTTCTCTGCATTTATAAGTGTTAGTCACATATCTTTGAATTTATTAATGCTCAATATCTGAGTTGTTTGGCTTCTGCTACATACCTACAATCAACTGCATTACTAGCTGAGTTAAGTACAAATTTACAGTGTTAAAGATTGGACTGCATTTTATTTTTCTGTCTAATTATTTCATTGAATATTGTGGTCTGTGTCTCTCTGTAGTTATTTATTTTTCTATTTAATTGTTTCATAGAATACTGTGGTCTCTCTCTCTCTCTCTCTCTCTCTGCAGTTAGTTTCCCACCCTCCCTCCTTGTTCTTGTTGCGGTATTAATCTTGGTGGCTTTGGAATTGCTTGCCCCTCCTGTAAATTTGTGTTTGAACACTCCTCCTGGCACTGTCTCATGTGCTCACTCAACTGAGTACAGTGAGATCATATTTTGACTAAAGACACTCCTACCAGTCCCATCTGTTCAGCTCTATCCCAGCTCTGTTCCAGTCTAGTGTCAGTAGCTCATTCTACCTAATACAGAGAGAACATTTGTGAAGGGCAACCCACTTAGGTCCTTCATTTTGAATTATCTTCTGTTTCTCCCTTCTCCCTTTCCACTTTCCAAAAAAGAAATAAAATCTAAGCTTGTTTCCTGCCTTTCCTGTAACTAGTCTAGTCCAGATACATATTTGCTGTAACCAGGACTGTTTGTAAGCTTCTGAGCCCCCAAAGCCTTTCTGTGTTGGAGGAAAGCCTTTTAGCTTATCAGTGGGAGTGGTAAGCACTAGGTAGCTCATCTACCACAAAAGCGGTTTCTGGCCCAGAAATTGTAGTTTATTGGCTGTTTGGGCAGTTTTTTTCATATTTTTCAACTTTCCAGTTTAAAAGCCTGCGTCTGCACTTGTTTCCCATCTTTCTTGTAACTAGTTTAGTCCAGATACAGATTTGCTGTATCCAGGACTGTTTGTAAGCTTCTGAGACCCCCAAGCCTTTCTGTCTTGGAGGGAAGCCGTCTACCTTATCAGTGGGAGTGGTAAGCATTAGGTAGCTTATCTACCACAAGAGTGGTTTCTGGCCCAGAAATTATAGTTTATTGGCCGTTTGGCAGTTTTTCCATTTCTTTCGACTTACTGGTTTAAAATTCCGCATTTGAACTTGTTTCCCATCTTTCTGTAACTAGTCTAGTCCAGATACAGATTTGCTGTATCCAGGACTGCTTGTAAGCTTCTTAGCACCCCCAAGTCTTTCTGTGTTGGAGAGAAGCCTTCTAGCTTATCAGTGGGAGTAGTAAGCACTAGGTTGCCTATCTACCACAAGATCCGGGTATAGATTCTTAGTTTCAGCACTTGAATTTGCTTATTCATGCTCAGCACTTGTTCAGAACTTGATGTTAGCAGTAAATAAGCTAAAATTACTACAGCACTCAACCTTCCTTTTTACCTACAGGAAAACTGTTTTTGTACTTACTTTCCTCACTTGCTTAGAGAAAAAACAGCTCTTATACTCACTTTCCTCACTTGTCCAGAGGAAAGTAGTTTTTTATTCAGGCATGTCCAAGGGTCAGCTCCCAGTGCTCTCTCCTGTCAATCTGATGAATCTGGGCATCTTGGGGCAATGTAACAATTGCCTCATGTACACAGACAACCCTCTCCTCCTACCACCCAACACCACAACCTGTGAGAGATGCACTTAAAAGCAAACTCCACCCCAACACAACTCAAATGACACATAGCCCACAGACTCACTGACACAATAAACCACAGCCTATAGGCAAAACAACGCACAACACACACACTACAGTAGTCATATAGTATAGTCATGTCCCACACTGACTCACCACCAGGCTGAAGGTTAGGAGGAGGTGGTTACTGTCCAGTGCAGCCTGCGTGCCAGGATCCGCATATAACAATGCCACACTCAGGTCAACAACAAAACAGTACATGACCCTGTCTGTGTCTGTGTCCATGTTGTGTGAGACATTTCCACACCTGAAAGTCTCCTCGTTGATCAGATCCGACCATAGCTAAGCCCAATGCACTCTATAATCACTTACACGTGCATGGGTGCGTCTTATCCAAACAGAACCCAGATGATATCCCTCCAAAAAAAAGAAGCCAATCTGGTGGTCCCCTGCCATAAACACTACAACAAAAAAAGGAAAACTGTTGCAAAAGAAAGTATTAAGCAACCAAAAGCATTTCTATAGCTATGTCAAGAATCTCGATGGTAAACACCCAGATCTGCTCTGAGTACAGCAACGGCGCATGAAAATTAAGAACCAAATGATATTGCCAATTCTCTCTGGCTATTTTTATCCCCTGCTGCCCCCCCCATACACGGAACTCCTAAACAAAGACATGGTAAACCTCCAAACTGGACCCCCACCCAGTTCGGTTTAGCCTGGTGTCAGAGGCATGGCCACAAGCCATGCCAAAAAAAACATTGTCATCCCGGATGGCGTAAGCCAGGGAACCTTGTTGGCTAAGCTAAGTTAAGCCCACCAATAGCCAATATTAGAATGTTGGTAGAAAGCAGGATTTGTGTTAACATACATTTACTGAAAGAAATTAAGTCCGAAACTCAAATACACAATGTTATTTAGTGACTTCAATCTTCAGTGATTTGCTCAAAACCACAAATGTACCAAAAATGAGGCAAAAATCTGGGTATTCTGCAAAAATCTAGACAGTTGAGAGGTATGACAGGAGTAAACGTCCCTGGAAAG
This sequence comes from Protopterus annectens, assembly GCF_019279795.1. Taxonomy (NCBI): domain Eukaryota; kingdom Metazoa; phylum Chordata; order Ceratodontiformes; family Protopteridae; genus Protopterus; species Protopterus annectens. Next base: position 560,500,555 of record NC_056733.1, read on the forward strand.
TGAATTATGACCAGCGCAAAATTAGAAACCACACAGGCAACGATTTAAAACGTGTTTTCGTCTTGATTTTTTTCTGCAAGTTACTGAAACTCCAGGAATTTCTCCTCATGACTGCATAAGGAAGCCATGTGTGTATTTGTACACATGCGCAGCAATCTTTTACAGCAATGTATTTAAGACTGTAAAAGTGCTACACAACATTTGTGTGATGTTACCTGGTTACAGGAAATGGTTGTGCTTTGTTCCGTGAGGAAAGTTGTTAAGTGTGAGCTGTTGCATCTTTTTAAGAACTTTTTCACCATTTTGCAACTTTTACATTCTTCGAGCGACAAGCAACATTACCAGAGGAGAAAAGACAAACAAATCTCAGGACCAACCAATTCATTTCTTGTAACCCTTTTGGCACAACATTGTTCTTGCCACTTCATTAGAGTTAAAAGGTCTGTTTAAAGCACTATTGAAATTCATACAAACCCTGGTACTGCAGTAGCTTTTGAAATTAGTTACCATTAAGGCAAAATAAATTTGACAAATTTCAAGGTAAAGAAAACCTATCGTTTGCACAAATAAAGTTTTTTTTAGAGTTAAAACATAATCGTTCTGGACTTATGGCTCCTATACTAAGCAGCATAATAAAACAATAAGTATCAAGGTCACATAGACAAACCAATCAGTAACAAGTAAAAGAAAAATCTAGCCAAGCTAGACTTTCCCCTGTGTGATTCCAGGTAATCTCTTGCATTAGAGGTAACTTGGAATATATGTAAATGTATGACCCCTTAAGGACATAAGGTGTTTCAGATATATGGCAGTTCTGAATGTCCATGGCTTTTTTTCCCTTTTTAAGTCAAGTATGGACAAATTCAGGCCAGTAAAGCCAACTCCCACTAGTTGTGGACATGCATGTTTCAACCTTCTTTTGGCCTCATCAGCACAGCACAAGTGGAATGTTTGGCTAACATTTGGAAACACAGGCTTGTCGTACCCAGCAGATGTCCATAACCATTAGGGTATCCTTTTTAAGTCAATTATGGATAAACTCAGGGAGACCCGTGGTAGTGGTGCTGCGGTAGCATTGTCGCCTCACAGCAAGACATTGTCCCGTTCGATTCTCAGCTAAAGCGTCTTCTGTGTGGAGGCATGCGTGAATGGGCATGCCTTCATTGAAGGTTGTGCATCAGGGCTGGTAACATAGCACGTAAAAATCCACTACCAAACATTAGCGGACAGGAATTCCGCTGTGGCGACCCCTAATCGGGATAAGCCAAAAGACACAACAACAACATGGATAAACTCAGGCCCATGTTACCTCTAATGGAAGATGTTTTGAGGAATAACACAGTGAAAAGTCTAGCTTGGCTAGATTTTTCTTTTAGTTTATACTAAGCAGCATGGGAACATGTTGAAAGATCTCCTGGTCCACTAAAAGAAAAAAAAAGAAAAATAAACAGTTTCAAAAAAAAAAAAAGCTTTATACTATGTGTTGCACTTTTTCTGCCAGATATGAAAATAAAATGGGAAAAAACTTTAATCCAAGAATAACAAAAAAAAATAAATAAATAATTCATGTGACTCAGAAAATCAGCAATATGGCCATAGAGTAACCAGTTAGTGCAGTCAAAGCTGCATGATGTCTCCTGAAGATAACCATTAATCAAATAGGAGGCAATCAGCATGCATGACAAGAGATTAACTAATTAAGGAACTGACTGGAGAAAATAGAACACACTATACAAAGGGGAGCATAGTGTGGTGATGGTCATGTGACCTACATATCCCAGAAGCATGCATGCAGAACGAGGTCTGTGCATATCCACATGTACATAGTCATGTCACTACAAGAAATTTTGAGAGACATAATAAGGGCCCCTCCAGCAAAGTCCACACCAACGTATTCATATTATTCAAGGGAATGGGTGTAGGGCAGCCAGAAAGAGGGAAGAGCAAGCAGTGGACAGAACACACTGATAGGCAAGGCAAAGGGAAGGCTCTGGTATAGGGTTTTGGAGATGAGGGTTCTTTTTTGGGATAGGTGCTACTTTTTTAGTAAGGTAAAGGGGAAAAGAATTAAGGGTATGTGCAGAAAAGAAGGAATAATGATGGCAGTAGGGGCAGCCAAACAAACACAGAACATAGACAAAGACCAGTGAGGAGGTGCTGACACCAAAGGGAGAAAAACAAAGGAGACACAAACTGATATAATAAAGGGAAGACAGCTGGTTTCGGGGAAGACTGAACTGCAAACTGGGGAGTAAAGTGAAACACAAAGAAGGAGGAAGGGGGATATAGTTAGCTGATGGTTCCCTGTCACAACTCCCAGGACAGCATCTAGCCAGAGGTCATTCCCCTCAGCAACTGCCCTCCTCACTGTGCCCAGCCTATATTGGCAGGCTGGGCAGGGCCAGGAAGCAGTGTGGCTCTGCCAGTCACACAAAAGCATTCTCCAGGCTTCCAATGGGAATGTCAAGCCACTGGTCCACCACTGATGTCACCATCTCATCCGACTCCTTCATACCAGTTACCCTACCAGTAGAATTTCCACTGGGTGTGACAATTTCCCCAGTGACAGACCACTAGAGGCCACAACAGAAAAATCCAGGTCCCATTTCTGGATGACTTCATCATCCCAAGGAGAGGAAGGCCTCGAGGTAGCTGGAGACCCAGAAAAAGGATGACAGGATGGGTCGACAATGAGGTTATTTCCTCAATGTCACAGCCACAACTGTGACCTTAACACTGATAGTAACATAAGTGGAGAGAAATAAAACAACAAACATCAAATAAATATAAAGAAATGTTAATAAGAAAGAGATAGAGAGTGTCACAATAGGAAAAATCATTAGCAAGTCTGTGTAAGACTATCCTATATAAAAGTACCCGGAGAAGCAACATGCTAGCTATGAAATGCCAAGAGGTGATTTTGGACTGGGCAGACTACAGAGCAAGATGAAATTACAGAATGCGGTTAATAAGGGCAGGAGGACACTGATCATAGCCACCCCGAGGGTATGTGGTAGTACAATGTGGGTGGTGCAATGGAAGACAGCAGGGGCCATGAGAGGTGGTGCAGGAACCCATTTTGCAATGTTGTATGGCCATAGGACACTGAAGAACATGACAAACATGGCCTAATGTACAGGTGCTGTAGGCCAACAAGTGGGTCATGATAGTGGGACACACAAACATCTGCAAACTCAGTTGCGTAAACATGAATGCTAGTCAGTGATCAGTGGAGTAATAAAGTTAAAGATGTCAGCCAGTAGCACAAGACAGAGTATGCAATGGTGTGCCCTATAACAACGGCAGAGCCATGTAAGTGGACATAGCAATGTAGGGGTCCAAATCTACACATGTTCAATAGAGAATAGTACCTGACTTGCTGAAAGGAAAAGCAGTGGTAGGTATATAATTATTAACTGGCTAGTGTTGACAATTAATACAGGTTGGGTGGGTGGGACAGCATGGTGGTCTACTTGTACAGTGCTGGTGTGTCAGGAAGTGTATAGTATTGATATGAGTGGATGCTATTGATACTCACAGTATACTATAACAAAATCTGCTGCTAGGATATCTATATACTGGTATACAGTTACCCCTACATCTGAATGGACAGTCCATACACCTATGAAAGAGGACCACCTTTTCCTTGATCTGCTCAGTAGCTGAAAATATGAAACAAAAGTGTAAATGTAACTGATTCACAAGTTTTGCAATTGACCTGGACATTATTCCTGCATTACAGTGAAATGTACCTGTGTGCTTTCTGGAGAATTCATGAATACCTTCCATAACCTCTTTTTCTCATTGGCAAAGAAAGTTAATGTGGCACCTCTCAGGTCACTATTGTTATCTGCATTTTTCACGTTGAGTGGGTGATGTTTGTTTCAGCAGTCACAATCCTGGCAAGACAAATGACTGGCATCAACTTTATACTGAAGACCTTTGTAAGAAGGCCCAAGCATGTGTTCCTGATGTTCTTTGTAAATTAAGTACAGAAATATTCTGGGCTCTTTGGTCCACCATCAGGAAGCCCTGCTACATTCAGTGTCCTTGGATGCCATGGCCATATCACAGGTCACAGCTGGGAGGAATATGGTAGTGCATTCACATCAATATATGTTTCTGCCATCACATGACACTACAGTGGACATCACTGCAATAAGACCATATAGTAGTACCCAAGTATTTGAGATAGCATGGCAGAGTGGTGTTTGTGTGTGAATGGTATGATGATATGCTTTTGTGTACGATACAGGGCTTACATCTCATTCCATTTGTGCTGTTTAGTGCACCTAAGAGCCAAGAGAGAAAAAATTAATATAGTCATGCACCTGCTGGGATCAGTTATCCACCCACACATGCTCAATCAACTTGGCTGCCATTCACGTGACTGCATGGTCAGGCAGGAACCTCATAGGGCACCCTTGGTTAAGTGCATATTATTTTATAAATGCTATTCAGAGATATTAACCCATAACTGGCTCACTAGTATAATTGCCACCCTATCAGCCTCAAAATTACACAATGAATACTGCCATAGCCATTGTAGTAATCATCAATCTGTGGAATTTGCTGACTTCAAGAAAAGGAAGTGGAGAAAATCAGAAACACTTTTTGCATGTACTACAGCTGAGGAAATCATTTGGGGATAGGGCTTGCAAGTCTTTTGGAAAAGCTTGGATAAACTATCTGCTTTCCTGTTGGAGTTATTGGAGTTGTAGTAGGGGTTGTCAACAACTGACTACTGACTGGGACCTGAGGACCATATGAAATTTACTGCCATAGTGATTTGGTAGAAGTAGGGTGCATAGTCCTTCTAAAAACACTGGGGATGGGAGGTGACATTGCTGACTGCCATTTGTCTTATGTTTATTGTGTGAGGGTATATACTTTTCAAACTGTTTCTGCGTGATGTGTGGCATGTGGGAGGGGTCCTGAAGTTGGCAGTGTTTCTCCCTGTTATTGGGTGGGTTAGGGATGACTGCCTTTTCAAAATGCGTTTCCTCAGTTTTGGTTGTAAAGGGAGGGGTGCCTTTCAACACGTGTCTTTTTGTTGCAGCACATGGGAGAAGCCATGCTTTTCAGAGTGTCTTAGTCTGTTATGGTGTTGTGGGGGCAGTGATTGTGAACATGTTTGTCTTGTTTTTGCTTGTTGGTCAAAATTAACATTTCTACTGTGTTTCTGTGGTGTTGCTTGCTGTGGGAGAGTCCTTTACAACATGTTAATTTTTGTTGTTTCTGGGGGGGGCCCTATGGCAATTCTATGGACAGATGTGTGATAAACAGGGGGTGCACTGACATTTGCATATACCACTATACCTGGGGATCATCATCCATCATAAGGAGATGTTCATGACATATTCAAGAATGGCTTACAGTGGGCCTCAATCTCATGTTGTAGTGCATGCCCACAAAGTTCAGGGAGCACAGGCAATTGGACATGGGGTATGTTGCTAATCTTCCTACTGTTTGACTGGCAGAAAATGTCATGGAGTGGTGGGAGACATCAAAAGGCATACTAACACATAGGTATTAGATGTTGCAATATGACAATGAGTGAGGCACAGAGAATTCAGGGGAACACAGATGTATCCATCCACATGTGCGGTGGAGTCCATACGTATGATGCTATGGAGCCATGATACATATAGATGCAAAAATCAAGTCAGACTGTGGCAGCAGGCTTCAAAGGTATGTGCAGACTTTGGCATGGTAGTGGAACATGTATGATTGGCTACAAAATGCTGCCCCATGGTATGCACCTATAGAGCTTTCCTGTGCCTCTCAGTGGGTCAGGTGTTGCACAGTATAGGCTGCCTGAATTGTGTTGTAAGATCCTGTAATGAGGATGCAGTGGACATCATGGACAAACAACTTACCATATGTCTATCCTCATGTTTACAGAGATGGATGTCTCCTAAGGAGATGAAGAGCCTAAGGAGATGAAGAGAATAGAGACGTTCTTTCAGGCAGAGGCTAACATCTTGCTGCAGGCCCTGCATTAGCATGGGCAGTAGATCTGCCTTATGTGCAACAGTGGTTGGGCCTTCAACAAATGTGTCTAACACAACCTTGTTGCAAAGGTAAATGCTATCAGTAGAAATAACACATTAAACAATTACATTGTAGAGCCACCAACATGCTCTGTTGTGCCCACAACAAGGCAACCTGTCACGTACAGGAGTGGCTGACCAAAGGTGGGTATTTGTCAACAAGGTCAAGCCTAGCAGACTCAAAAGAGTTCCTGTCATCTTCTGTCAGATTAACAGCTTGGTTTTCACTGAAAAGTCGGTATTCAAACTGTCATCTTCTCTTTGATATCACAAATTTATGCCAGTATTGAAAAGGGTTTCCTAAGTAGCCGAGGTGGTGCAGCAGTAGCGTTGTTGCCTCACAGCAAGAGGTTCTCCTGTTCAGTTCGTGGCTGGAGTGCATTCTGTGTGGAGTCTGCATGTCCTCCCCGCGGTCGAGTGGCGTTCGAAAGACATGCGTGAATGGGCGTGCCATCGCTGAAGGTTGGGCATCGGGCTGGCAACTCAGTAAAATAAAAATCTGCTGCCAATCATTAGCGGACCGGAGTTCCGCTGTGGCAACCCCTAACTGGGAAAAGCCGAAAAGACAAAGAAAAAGAAGAAGATTAAAAAGGGTTTCCTAACAGAGGCCATCTTTCTTGATGTGGTATCTAAAACTGTAATTACAATCTGCTACTTTCCAAACTGGCTGACTAATATCTCCTCTGAAGCTGCTGATTTGTTTCCAAACCATTTATCAGATTTTTCATGATCTCTAATCAAAGCTTTTTTTTTCTATTACAGGTCAACTTTGTGATAGTCACTTAGCATTTTTCACTATCCATTAGTAATCTGCCTTTGTATACTGCTAGCTCAACATTACATTGAGTACAGATTATATTGTTTTTACAGTAGCTTATAAACCTGCACTGGTTACTTCTAATATACAACACAATTTCTGGAGCTGTCTTCACAATAATAAAATTTGCTATTAGCAGTAATAAATCTACTGTTACAATTTTTGATGCAGCTAAGAGTTTACTAATATCTCCTCCTAAAATTATTGACCTTTGTTGAACCCTTTTCCCATTCACAACTGAACAAGAATATTCTTTCATCCTCTCCTTCCTAGTTACAGTCAACCAGGCATATGATTCTGGCAAAATAATCTCTTCTCTTTTATTAGACCTCTCCAAAGCTTTTGATAAAATTTCCCACACTATCCTCCTCTCCAAACTATCTGCCCTCCACATTTCCCCACCTACCCTACAATGGTTCAATAGCTTTCTCTCCAATTGGCAGCAACCTACCAAATGGCAACAGTCGTACTCACCCTTCCTCAATACTTCCACAGGGATAGACCAAGGCTCCATACTTGGTCCTCTGTTATTTAACATCTTTATTAACAACTTTCACTCCAGTCTCCCACAATGCTCAGTAATCCAGTATGCTGATAACTCTACAATAATATACACTGCAAATTCCAGCTCTGAACTCCAGCAAATCACCCAAAATGCCCTCATCTATACTGAGTCTTGGAAGCTTAACAATCATCTTGCCCTAAATCCAAAAAAAACCTAAGTTAGTACTTTTTACCCCAGGAAAACCAATCCCCTAGATAAAAAAAACTTCACTATACAAGCCCAAGACAATACCACTATAGAAGCTGTCCCACACACTAAATTACTAAGCATTATTATAGATGATAACCTTAACTTTGACCTACACATAACCAATAATACCATAAAAACACACCAAAAGCTCTGTATGCTCTACAGGCACCAACACTTTCTCAGCCTCTCTACTCGACAAACCCTTGCAACCACCTTTTTATTACCCTCTCTCCTTTATGGCACCCCTCTCCTCACTAATATCCATAATACTGAAAAATCCAAACTTGAAATGTGTTACAACAGAATAGCCAAATTTGCCACCAAAGAAATAAATTCTCCTCACCACTACTAAAGACACTGAGGGTAGGCAAATGAACAAAGAAAGAAGACCTTAGGTGTCGTCCACAGCTTCAGGCTTCAGACTGTTAAAACACAATTTATTAATCACTTAAAAAGTGAAGCTGACAGGATGTAAACTTCACTAGTATATGATGAACTGAAAATAGTTGAGTATCCAAGCAGTTGTCATCCACAGCTTCAAACTTCAGGCTGTTAAAACTCAATTGAAAGCTTAAAGAGAGAAGCTGACAAAATGCAAACTTCACTGAAATAATTAGCCTAGTGATTAACATCCACAACTTTAGGCTTCAAGTTGTTAAAGCACAGTTAATAACACAGTTAATAGCTGCTTTGTGAGCAAAGCTGACAAAAACATATACTTCACTGGAGCGTAAAAAGCTGAAAAGATGAAATTTGTCCAAACGATGAGCGCTTTCGGCAGATGCCTTCTTCAGATTGTGTAAAAGTGTGGTTAGCTCTTCCTGTTTATAAAGGAAACACAATCAAGAGCTGGTAGCTGATTGTCTTTAGTGTTCTTAAAGGCACAGGACAAAAATAAATGTTCAAAGTGGAGATTTGTCTCCTATAATGTAGTTCAATGTTAAAATGCTAGAATCATGTATTAATATTTGGTAGGTTTCTTCTAGATTTTAGAACAGGTCTGAGAGGTACTATTGTATTAAGACCTGGGGGTCGATTGGCTCAAAAATTATTGATCCAAAAGATCTCTCTTAATTCTATCCTGTTGTGGACATCTCCTTCCCTGATGTTTTGGGTGACCACTTCTACAGCTTTAAACAAGAAATTATGCGTAGGATGAACCAATACATGTGCTGCTAAGGCATTATGTGGAACTTTCTGATCAATGTCTCTGACAGAATACGATCCTTCAGTCGTTGGTCAGTTTTACCAAGATAAAAAGCTTGGCACTTGCGACAGGTAGCCAAATAGATAATGTGGCTAGTTGTACAATCAGCATAAACATCGAAATGAAAGTTACGTCCAGATACTGGGTGGAGGAAAGTATTACTAGTATCTAAGTAAGAACAAGCTTTACATCTGCAGCATTTAAAAGTACTCTTGCGGTCTGATAGTGGATCACCATGTTTAAAGCCATCTTTATGGCATAGTAATCTCTTGATATTCTTTTTATTCTTATAGAGAAACCTAGGTCTCTCTCCAATGATGTTCTTTATTTTGTCATCCGCTGTCAGAATCGGCCAGAATTTCCTGATCACTTCACACACCTGTCGATTGTCTGAACTGTAAGTAAGCATACATCTAAGTTGTAGAGGTGTTGTGTCATTAGACTGTCTTTGTGAAGCTTGTTCAAACCTCTCTGAGTAATAAGGTTGACCTCTTTGCTTTCTATAGGCTTGCACCTGTGATATTGGTGGAAAATTATTTTCCTGGTAGGCCCTATCCTTCAAATATCTACATAGATTGGATTGCTCTTACAAGAATTCCTCCTCATCAGTTCATAGTCTTGAGACTCTTAAGATTTGGTTGTCAAAGATGTTATCAAAAATATGTCTTGGATGCATGCTCTGCCTGTGTAAAAAATGATTTTGCCAGGTCTCTTTCCTATGCACCCCAGTAGAGAGACCTTGAATTGGATGTAAACGTATCTTGACATCCAAGAAATCTATGGACTGAGGATGAGTGTTTCATTTTGAACTCAAGTAAGTCAGTGCTGTTGTTAATAAAGCTGACAAAAACATCCAATTGGTCAATGCCTCCTTTCCATAAACAAAAAACATCATCCACAAATTGCCCATAATAGACAAGTTCATTCTTCCATATATTCCCATCACTGAAGATTGTTTTAAATTCCCACTCAGCCAAGACCAAGTTTGAATAACTGTTGGTACATGGAGTTCCCATGGCCACACCCCAGGTTTGCAAATGGGACGTAAGGGAGGGTCCAAAAGGTCTTTATGTATCTTAGGTAATCCACCAATGCTGGGAAACATAGGATGAGGTGTTTCAAAAAATTCATATAAATCTTGGCTGATCCTTCTTTCCATCAATAGATCATAGGTGCTCCCACTGATATGTTCAATTCTCTGATTTACTTCTTTCTTACTCAATTTGCGATAAGTCATGTTGTCATCCAACATCAGTGAAACTTTATTACGATACCAGTCTGCATCCATCACTACTATGCAGCCACCTTTATCTGCTGGTTTGATCACCAAGCTATCTGTCCTTCTCAACTGTTGGAGAGCCTCTTTTTCTTTCCTGTTTAAATTATAGAAACAATTCTTAACTTTATCTGTTGTACCTCTCACCTTGTTTATCTCATCCTCACACAATTTCATAAAAAGTTCTACTTGAGGAGGATTAACTGGAGTAAATAAGCTCAATTTCTTATAGGTCTGCTGTTCTTTCGTAGAACCTGCTCCAAAAATACATTTCAGGGACACGTTCCTGCAGAACAACCTAATATCCATCATGAATTCATTCACATCAGAAGAAACAGCTGGAATAAAACTCAGCCCCTTATTTAACAGGCTGATAACTTCAGGATCCAGTGTGATTTTGGATAGGTTAACTACTAAGTCATTACCCCCAATATTTAGTCCACAAACTTCTTCCATTTGCGTTCTTGACTCTGAGTCCTCTGTGGCCTGTACGAATTCTCCCTCATAAAAAACGGCAACGGCCAGTTTACTGGTAGGTGCATTGTCGCTGCTTTAGGTCTAGTAGCACAATTAATGGTGGTGTTGGAATTACTACCATCATTGGTATCGTTAGCACCAGTACCTCCCAGATCCCTGGTGACAATATCAATGCTGACAATAGAAACCTCCTCTCCTGTAGATGAAGTCGAAGAGGGAAGAGAAGTTGATGAGGTAGTAGTTGTTCGAGAAAGATGCAAAGTATTAGCAGTCTCTTTTACAGCCAAACCTTGTATGGCTTTCCTTTGTTTAGTAGTTGAAAAATGGGGACGTCCTCGACTGGTATTATCCTCTCTAGGCCATTCAAAGATATGACCGTTAGTGAAATCCCTATGATCTCGATTCAGTTTATCCATTTTTTGTAGTTTAAGCTTATTGTCATAAGTGTTTAAGTTCACTTGTAACTGTTCAATCTGACATAAATGCTGGTCCTGCAAATCACAACATTCCAGTTCTTCTTGTTTCTTAGAAATAAAAGAGGAAATTTGTTCTTCTTCAGGTTTAAAAAAATCGATGAGCAGCCACATGTATTTTTGGCTAGTTTCCAAATTGATCCTTTGCCATTGAGCTAACAGCTCCGGATAGGTGTTTCCATAAGAGGGAAGGCATTTTACTCTCATTCCTCTTGGCACTATCTGATGAAATAGGCAAGCTTCCAAATGGAAACGTTGCCATTGAAGCCTTTTAAGGCAATAAGCAGCATTTTCTACTTCACGAAGTGTGTCAGAAAAACTAGCATCTACTGCAAGGTTTGTAGTATTAGGTGCTAAACAGTCACTACTAAAATTAATAGTTAAAAGTGGATTCACAATGTCTCTAGAAAAAACAGGAAAATTACATGATTTCGCTTTCACTGCTGCTCCTGTTTGCCCTTCTGCCATGTGTAGAGTGGGAGAAACAAACAACAAAACAAGAAATAAATTCTCCTCACCACTACTAAAGACACAGAGGGTAGGCAAATGAACAAAGAAAGAAGGCCAAATTATCATCCCACCACTGTAACTCACTGAAACAATTAGGTTTTCTGGAACTCCCCCACCATCTCTCATTCACCCAAATAACTACAGCACACAAAATAATCTACAGACCCACAGACTCTTCTGCTCTCTTGACACTACCCACCCAATACCAACCCAGCAGGCAACTAAGATCTGAAAATCATCTACTTCTAAAGGTAGAAAAGCCCATCTTACCTGTTGGTCAACTCCTTTATTCCTTCACTGTTGCCAAATGATGGAATTTCACCTCCTATGAGAAACACAGGCAGCACCACCACCTTCAAACAAATACTGAAAAAATAATTTCAACTTTTCCTGGCTTTGTACCTGCTCTATAACCTAACCTCTTCCTTCTCCTTATATGATAACTAAACTCCCATGCTTTTTGTTACTGCTGACTGATATTTTCTCCATAATTATTATTTCTATCACTTGTTGATACTGGTACAATAATGCTGATTATACCATGACCCCCCATTAATATTCCAAAACGTGCACGCTGATTGGCCAGCACGCTGATTGGCCAGCACGTTGTAAATCGACTTATACTAATGGAAAAAGGTCCGGTCGCCCGGACTTTTTCCATTAGTATAAGTCTCTTTGAAAACACTGTCTCGCTATGTTAAAAGAGTTTAACATAGCGACACAGGTTTAAAAAAAGCAACGGAGATCTCCGTTGCTTTTTTTAAAGCTGTCTCGCTATGTTAAACTCCTTTAACATAGCAACACAGTGTGTAAAAAGCAACGGAGATCTTGCTTTCTCCGTTGCTTTTTTTTAAAACCTGTCTCGCTATGTTAAATGGGTTTAACATAGCAAGACAGCTTTAAAATAAGCAACGGAGATCTCTGTTGCTTATTTTAAAGCTGTCTCGCTATGTTAAACCCATTTAACATAGCGAGACAGGTTTAAAAAAAAAAGCAATGGAGAAAGCAAGATCTCCTTTGATTTTTACTGTTTCGCTATGTTAAATGGGTTTAACATAGCGAGACAGCTTTAAAATAAGTAACGGACATCTCTGTTGCTTATTTTAAAGCTGTCTCGCTATGTTAAACCCATTTAACATAGCGAAACAGTAAAAAAGCAATGGATATCTTGCTTTCTCCGTTGCTTTTGGCCACAGCTCTGATGTACTGCATAGGCATGCACAGTACATCAGAACTGCCGCGGATACCAGACAGCTGCGGAAGGGCAGCAAAGAGGCATTATACAATGCCATTATTTAAGAAAAGTAATTATTTCTTTTCTTAAATAATGTCATAGTATAATAGCAATAACCGACTTCTGGGTGTGGGTAATGCAGGATTTACCCACGGTTGTCTTTGTTTGGTTCCGAGGGCTTCGCCCTCGGGACCAAACCACGCCAACCGTGGGTAAATCCTGCATTACCCACACCCAGGCGTGGGTTATTGCTATCTTAATATATCCCTGTTTATACCTCTCTGATTGAATTTACCTGGTAACCAATAAAATTTGTGCTTTTATGTATATATTCTGTATATATTACTGTAATCACTATCTGTAACACTATCTACTTTTGTGACAATTCATGTTTAATATTTTCTGTATCTATGTTCTTGTCAGAGCTTTTCTCCATGGGCCTCCACTGAAAATGGGCTCTTTTAAGTCCAGTGGACTTTCCTGGTAAACAAATGCAATAAATAAATATGTTTGGGACTCCTCTTAAGAAATTCTCACATCTTTACAGACATTTCAAATCTTCCACAGCAAATGGATTTTGGCAACTAAAAATTGCATACATAATTTCTAATCTCTTTATGATGGAATCTCACAGTGATGTTGTTATTATTGTACTAGTCCCAAGACTCAAATATGCAGTGCTGATTGTCCTTTTATCAGCTCACAGCATCACACAATTTCAAGCCACGGAAAGTAAAATGTTTAGGTTCATTCACTTAGCCAAAGGAAATGAACATCAATGTGCTTTCATTTAAAGAAAAAAATGGCTCCACATTTCTGCCATGAACAAGTACCTTTTCAACATTTTCTCTAAGTTGTCCCCTCTAGCTACTATATTTGCAGTACATGAAACTTATTCTCCGAGATCTAGCTCTGCACTGAAGCTTATTAGATCTATATTTGCTCTTGCCATCTGTTAAAAATCCTTCTACAAACTCTTCTCCACTACCTGGAAGAAACCTTGCAATTAAATCACTGAAATGGATAATCTTTCAGTCCTCAAGACTAAGTTAAAAAAGCACATTCCACAACAATTTATGTGTGCTTGGTTTTGAGACAAAGGATACATGTCATACTCCATTTGACAATCCTTCAGTTGATGGCGCTTTACTCACTTCCATAAAATGTCCAATTGATTCAACAGATATAACACATTTATTTTTGTATAAATGTAAATTGGTGCTAGATTTGTTTTGTTTGTGTATTCCTTTCCTGCTTTTGTCCTTAATGTATTCTGGCTGCTTATAATGCAAAGAAAACCTGTGAACAGCTGATGATTTTAAAATAAATCATTCATTCATTACAATCATTTCTGTTTATATTACCTTGTTTTCTCATATCATGCATTGTAATCATTGTGGTGTTAATTTTATCTATAATCATTGTGGTGTTAATTTTATCTATAATCAATGTTTTTTTTTTACCACTGTGAACACTTTGTTTCTCTGTTACTGTCTTTTGGCTTGGCTAATGGCTGAAAAGGGTCATTACTGAGTCCACCCATATAGTTAACAAACATAAGTAAAGTAAAATAAACTTCAATGATTATGGATGACACTGCTCCCTCATACTTGGTGGAGGGCTTGACATTGGCACAAGATTTCATCCTCCACCATGGACATCACTGGGCAATGCTGCAGTTAGATATATATCTGTTGTGCAACATTCTGGAGCCAAAACAGGACCGATAGTTAATTTTGTCCTCACAGGCATTTCAAGTCTTCATGTGGTACTGTCTGTACAAAGTATGTGTCCTATATTTTTTCACATACCATTCTGCTTTTCAATTGTAGCCTCATTGGAATCTGGAAATGTCCCAAAGTAGCTTTGACACACTTAGGTGTGCCTGTCTGTTTTCAGTGACTGCTTGGTGCACTCTGCAACCACAATGGCACAATCAGGCATTTGTAACATGGCAGACATATCACCCTCCCATTCCACAGACAGTGCTCCATTGCCTGTGTAGCTCAACCCACAGACAAAGGATTCTATAGTAGGGCAGGAATTCACCAACCCAGCAACCGAAGATGCATCCTCATCCCCTTCACCCCATACATCAGTGGGTACTGGTAGCTCCCTTGAGTATAAGGAGGAAAGTAGGGCAGTGCATCAGTGGTCATCAATGCCTTGGTTATCCCCCATCCCACACCTGATCTGAGTTTCTTCATGGCCATCACACACGGGATGTGCTGGGCAATCAAACAGACACTCTCCGGTGCCATATCAGCCTCTGCAGAGCTGATTAGTGTAATAAATAATCTTCATGGACCGCCTCAAAGCTCTCTCACTATACTCAGTACCCTACTGACCAGTAAGAGGTGACCTGTGTCTGGCATAAAAGCATCCTTCTACCCAGTATTGACAGATTTATTACACATCAGCACATCAAATGGCATCAGAAATACTCAGTCTATGTATTAAACCTCTTCTGCAATACCAACAGAATGGTTTGGAGGGACAGGTGTATCTCACAGAGGATAGTGCTGGTCAGCAACAGACTCCCCATCCACATAAAACAAGGTTCAGTCCTGTCCATGATCTATGGAGCTATGCATGAGAAACAGAAAATGTACCCCATGACTCTCCCCTGTACTACTAATGGAGACCAGCAGCTCCTAAATGCTTTATCTCATATTATCTATGGTATGATCCCAGTTTTTCCTCCCTAGGGTAATATATAATTATTGATCATGGGATGATTAAGGTCAGTCTAACACCAAACGGATTAGGTTAATTCAAGCAACAAAAGGGAAACTGACTAAGCTTAAAATGGCCTCCAAGGCTAGTTAGCCTACTACTTACATATGAGCCTATGAACCTATAAGAAAAATACAAACAAAATATAAGAAAAATAAAATTAAAATTGCATACATTACTTTGCAAAAAATACAGTTGATATAGTTCATACTGTAACGTACAAAACAGTTATAGTAGAAACTATTGCAAGTATAATTGGAACTTTAACACTTGTATACAAAATAATTTTCAAAAGTTTGATAATGACACATTTAGTAACATACAGTGCTTGAGACGTCAGGATATGAAATTGTCAAAATAAGATGAAGGAGAGATTAAGATCTAATGCATACTTGGTAGAGACAAGTAAGGACTAAAGAAGAAAATGTGAAAGTAAAGTAAATTGAGAAGGTAAAGGTAAAACAGCAAAAAGTGGTTAGTGAGAACAGACATACAGGATGGTAAATGAGAAATAGGTTAGTGGTAAACGTGAAGGAGTGAGAGCTTAGGTATGGATAGAAGAAATAAGTAAATGTAAGAGTGAGAGTGGGGAGAAAGATGGCTTTAAGATCAAAAGAAAAACAAGAAAAAGTTATCAGGGAGGTAGTACGAAGGAAGATTCAGATTTTAAAATAATACAGGGGTAGTGATGCTAAAGTTCTATTAGCCAGGCGTGGAGCTTGAGCAGAACATTACCTGCAATCACTTCTTCTCTGCATCATGATTACTCATCCCCTTTCCTTAATAATAGATCAGTGCATGAAGATACCTTGTTTCTCTTATGTTTTTTTAGCTTGCTGGTGCCTTCCTCTTCAAGCTTAACCTCGTATACATGTAACATTAGATGGTATTTTTTAATCAATCAGACCTTTTCAGCTGATTGTGGTGAGCATCCCATTAACATGAATGGAATGTATTTTATTACTTTTTTCGGATTGACTTGTCTTATCCTTTGAATAAGATCAAGTTAGAGCATGAGTACATACAGCAAATAGAAAATAACTGTTAGCATGAATTCCTTAGCAACTTTTTTCTTCAGAAATAACATGACAATAAAAAATTACACAGAGTAACTGACTCGCTCCTGATCCATAGCTCTCAGAGGGCTGCATACTCCCCAAATGTAGGGCTGAAACATCATCATCAGCAAAGGAAGTGATGCTGGTGGTGTTGTTCCCACATTACTATCATATCAACAAAAAGATCAGGAGCAAAGTACTGATAACAATGGGGGTCCGTACACTCCTCTGAAGACAGTCATTGTTTATTCTGGCTGTGCTGTTTTCTTCTTCATCATCTTTATCATCATCTTCATCTGTATAGGGAAGCACCTCACTGGGCTGTAGGGTGAATTCTGTGTTAGAAAGGCTGTATATTGACCTTAATATAGGCTGTAACAATATGAATAGGTGTTGCTACAAACAGAGACACTTGTTTAAGACCGACTGTTCATTTTCTATGTGACGGAAGTCAGGGGATGCATTACATCCGATGGCTAGGCTGCAACTGCAAGCATTTAGTTTTGCACTTATACCCTACTTTGTCATGTTTTAGGCACTATGCTTAAACAGCACCCCATTGTTTTTTTATTCTGTTTGCCATTTCCAATATTTATCAAATGTTCATTGGTAGCATTGATGTAGCAAATGATGATATGCATCTGAAGAGGTTTAGCCAGTTTTTGTTTTTTAGAAGGATAAAGGGTCACATGCAGGATTATATTAACTCTTTTATTTAGGTAAAATAATGAGTTAATGCCTTATACACCATATTATTTTCATACAAATCCAAGAAGTCTTTATGGTAAGACTGGCAGCTTCAGCATATACCTGCAGATCACTGCTAACATAGACATAAATCTCAGTATTTCAGGAATTGTAGGTAAGCATTACATGCACATATCTGGACATCAACATTTTCAAATTTTAGAAAATAAACAAATGGTAAAGGTGGAAGGAATTGGGGAGGGGGCAGAGTTTTTATATCAGAGTAAGCATTTATGCTAAAGTCATAAACTGAAAAAAAAGTTCCAAGATTGATTGTCATCCAGTTATGATGCACTAGTTCTTATTATATGCTTTTTGATTCTGTGTTTCCTGAAAAGTTTTAGTAGAAGATATTCATATGCTGTTTTTTTAATAAAATAGCCATTACAGTAAACTCTCAGTTAAACAGAACTCAAGCAACCAGCAGTCTCAAGCAACTGGCAAAAAAATATCGAAGAAATGCATTACAATTTTCACGTGTTGCACTTTCTGTATCTCCCCAGCAGAAACATACCTTATGTTTTTAGAGTTTTAGAGTTTTAAAAAGGAAGATAGGAATAAATTCCCTCTCTCCTCAACCTGAGAATAAGTCAAACCAAACAAATAGTATAGGGTACAGTATTAGTTAGGCCTATTTTTAATAGTAACTCTCAAGCAACCAGAAACTACACTTATCCGACATCTACCAATCCCCATGGGTGCCGGTTAACTGAGAGTTTACTGTATTATATCAAGAAATTATAGTTACTGGTGGCTTAAATGGAACATATACTAACCTGAATGCTGATATAAACAGGGATCTGGTTAAAGATGTTATGGAAGAAAACTCAGTTTCTTAAATCATAAGCAGATCAGTGAGATCTCATAGTTTTCTTAATTCAGCATTTGCTGCTAATATGGATATTAGCCTTAAACAGTCAATGAAGTATTGATTTGAAAGCAGCTATAGTATTAATGTCCTAGTCAAGACTAAAACATATACCACATTTAAGTTATTGTATAGTGAACAGAATTATACATTCATGCAAACTATTTTAGTGGAATGATTGGAAAGTGATAGACTGGAGGTGATCTAAAATTACTGGAGATTAGATTAAGAAGGGAAATAGCAAAAACTGTAAAAGTCAGTTTTCAGTGCATGCATCAAAATTAAAGTATTAAGTGGGGAAAACAAAAGTTGATTCCTAAACAAAGGAATCATAAAGAGAAAATAAGGAGATGTAGAAGTTGTAAGCAGAAGAAACCATCAACTGATGTACAAACATGAAAATATTTAAATGTATAGAAAGCAAATGCACATACGAAGTAAGGAAGGTAAGAAAGCAGTATTAACTGAAAAAAACAGAGTAACATACTCAAGTAAGAAAGAATTTATGAGAATTATTAAGTCAAGAAATTATTAGAAGGTGTTAACCGTACAGATGTACTAAACAGAAGAATATATATATAAGGAGTACGGCAATATAATATGTATTAAAGAAAAACCTTTTAAGATGTATTCAGAAAATTGTGGCAAAGTTACAGAATTTAGTACAGAAATTTAAATACGGCAAAAACGACAGATTGAGATTTGACTATTAATATATTCAGTGCCTGAGACTATCAATGGAAAGATGTAGGGTCATTTTATCCACTGAAGTGAAAACTAAATAAAAAGACTGCCTCAAGCGTCTGTAGATTGACAGTCTCCATTTTTGTCTGCAAAGATTGCCAGTGGACAACAGGCTGGAGATAATTTCTGCTAGAATCTTTAAAGAATGTAGCACAGCCCATATCTTTAATGAAACAGCAAGTTTAATGCAAGTGGCAAAAAATGGTATGGTACAGAGAAGTGGAATCAAAGCCACATTAATTAATCATTATTATAACTCATATCCTTATTTTAGGAAATGGTTGAAAAGAATAATGAAAGACAGAAGATAAGCATGAATTACATTTTCATACAAGTGTTTAAAGGCACTGGGAACCCCAAAAATTGTCCCTTTTGCTTATACTAATAGAACACTGCATAAGGACATGCTTGGTAATTATCATTTATTTTAACTTGCCAAATGATTTCATACTCCTGACCAATTTACTTTTAATTGAGAAATGCATTGCATATTAAAGCACGGTCTGCTAGATAATTAAGTTTTAATCCATATAATTGCAATATCAGCCCATGCCATTTATGATAATGTGAGACTGTAACAATAAGCCTAGAAAGGATAAACCTTAGTGCTGAAATGACACTCATCTTATTATAAATTTATATCCCATGATGTAAAATTGTCATATTAATACAATATGCTGATGGCTTCATGTTGGCAAAGACTGCAATTAGTAGGCAGGTCTTTGTAAAGATATACTGATATTTTCCATTAAAGGGTGATTATAATAAATTATCTTTTAATAACAAAAGATTCAAAGGAATGCATTTCAAAATGACTAACATTAATCTTGTATGCCACCTTGGTGTAATTATTACAGGGAATATCTGGAAAGAAAATAACTTCAGTATGTCCATTACATTTGACTTACAGTTTTTAAGCACTACCTTAAAATTAATGTATAGACAATAAAACAATATCTCAGGCCAGTGAAATTATGATTTGATGCATAAAGCTTTTACTAAGCACCATTTCAAATATCTATCTAATATTGACTGATATACTAAATGGAGCTGCTGTTAAGAAAAAGAAATTAGAAAACTATACCAAACAAGAAAAACTGTACTAAACTTGGAAAGAAAATTAATTTAATCAACCATGTGTTAATAACAACTGTTAGGGATTTTATTCAAATAATTTAGAACTTTATCAGACATGATTAAGATGTTAACCAGCATTGAAATAAGTTCATATACCCTCATTAAAAAAAAAAAAATTGGCTGTACAATGATTACTCTGGTTATGTCAATATTGCTCTATTCTCTATATAACTAAAGTATAACTTTCAATATCTATCATTGTATTTATAAAATTAATAAACTGTGTACAAATTAAAAATACATATTATAACATTGTTATAAAAATAAATGAATTAATTATTATTGTGATTTTCATGTCTAAAAACATCATGTCATAATATAACATAAACATATAAAATGTATCTATATTCATTTAGTGGTCAGGTTAGTCAATAGCGTATTGATTTCATGTTTAAACACACTTGAAATGAATATTATCATTTAAGCCTGGATACTCTACTATGTTTTAAGGCTGTCAATTATTTATCATGTTATTCCAAATATGTTTCCATGCTACTTCCCTAGATATTATTCTCCATCTTTCAAAGGCATAGAGCTCAGCTTTACTGAATTTTGAGCACACAAAT
Organism: Protopterus annectens; assembly: GCF_019279795.1. Taxonomy (NCBI): domain Eukaryota; kingdom Metazoa; phylum Chordata; order Ceratodontiformes; family Protopteridae; genus Protopterus; species Protopterus annectens. Next base: position 560,521,212 of record NC_056733.1, read on the forward strand.
TTATGATAATAAATTCTATAATTTTTCCCTTCTCTCTTAGTAATAGTTGCCTTACTTGTTACACCTAGAAATAGAGGTACCCTGTACCACCATACACACACACATATGTGTATATATAGCTATATATATTTATATCTATGTGTGTGTGTGAGTATATATATATATATATATATATATATATATATATATGAAACCAACAAAATGACCCAGTTAAGGAGCTTGTGAGCGTGTGGACCCCTAGTATGCAATTCAAAAGTAAAAGCAAGTTACCATGAAATATATCTGGTCTCCAGATTGATGTCAATAATCCACAATGGAAAAAACCTTTCGGTTCTTAAATGTCCAAGTCAAAAACACCATACGGTTCCAGTAATCCACAATAGAAAAAAATGTCCAAATCGAAAACACCATGCGGTTCCAGTAAAAGATGTATTTCAGATATATTTCATGGTAACTTGCTTTTACTTTTGAATTGCATACTAGGGGTCCACACGCTCACAAGCACCTTAACTGGGTCATTTTGTTGGTTTCACATTTACTTGGGATCTGGTGGTTTACTTATATATATATATATATATATATATATATATATATATATATATATATATATATATATATATATATATATGGGTCTACTTCTCTTGTTAGAAATTATACTTGCTTAAGCAAGAGAAAATTGAGACCCAGTTTAGCGAAAGTGCACTTTTGTGAAACTCACTTTACCGAGCCGCATTACAGTGGGGACAAGGAAATATAACTTTTCCCCACTGTAGTGTGATCTCGGAGTTAGTATATATATATATATATATATATATATATATATATATATATATAAGTAGCGGGGTTGCAGGGGGGCTTCTACCCTGCTAAAATGTGTTTTTGTTTGCTGGACCGGACCCTCGCTACTTAGATATACTAAGTGCGAAAATGCAGTCCGAGATCTGTAAAGTGAGTTTCGTGAAAGTGCACTTTCACTAAACTGGGTCTAGATCTTCTCTTTTTCAAACAAGAGAAGCAGACTAATATATATATTAATAACTAAGCAAATTATAAGTGCTTGATTACTATGAAGTCTCAGCTAAGCTTGTCTACAGTGCGTGGTTCTTTTTTCCTGATTTGTTATGATTCTTAGCCAGCAGCTTTGTTGCCAGCAAGTACCAGTTTTCCCTGTGGTCTCTCTCTCTGTCTTTCTCTCTCTATATATGTGTATATATATATATATATATATATATATATATATATATATATATATATATATACATATATCTATCTATCTATATATATATATATATATATATATATATACACACACACACACACACACACACACATATATATATATATATATATATATATATATATATATACACACATATATATAGGGAGAGAAAGAGAGAGACAGATTTTATATACTTAAACTCTCTTTAATGTAATCTCAAACCAAGCCACTATAGCTTGGCCTTTGAACTCTGCAAAAAATGTGGGTGCAACTTATGTGCCCAGGAGCATACAGAATGGGCCACAGAATAATATTACAAAAGGAGAAAAAAATTCAAAGAACGTTTAAAAAAGAAGAGAAGAAGAGGTAACAGAAACTTTATTAACAAGACTAATAGCAAGTATTCATGTGGGTTATTGCAAGGCCTACGTGATGAATAGCCCTTACTTTGTTAAGGGATATGAATGACACAGCTCTGCATTCTATTTAAACTGTTTTTGTGTTGATTAACTGTTTTGCACTTTTAAAAAAGTTATTTGTTGCTTAATTTTACTTGTAGGCTAACACACTCAAGTGCGCTAGCCGTTTAAAAGCATTTATAGCATTTACTGTCTGTTTTTCTTCTGTTTTCTGCAAAAAAGAAAAAAACAAAAAAAAAAAAAATCTTGTTTTCCCACCTTACTGAACTAGAATAGTCCAGTCTTCAGAGTTTGCTGACCTCTGGGCTTTGTCTTGGTTCCTGTGCTATTCCATATCCTTATTTGGATAAAAGGAAGCGTCTTTGTTCACCAGTGGGAGTGGGGATCACTGAGCGGCCTGTTTGTCCCTAGAGGAGTGGTTCCAGCCAGAAACTTGTAGTCTATTGGCCATTTTGGGTCAATTCCTAGCTCTTTTCAGCCCCTGTAATAAAGCCAGCTTTAGCAGCTTTTTTCTTGTATTCAACTCAGCACAGCTCCTCGTGGTGTCCTGCAGAGTTCTACAAGCAGCAGAGAGCAAAAGAGTGACTTTTCCTGATTTAAGTATTTTTTCTGGCTTTTTGATTATTTACTGCTTAGCGACTGCATTTTCGCCTGTTTATACAGCTCTGCATTCTATTTAAACTGTTTTTGTGTTGATTAACTGTTTTGCACTTTTAAAAAGTTATTTGTTGCTTAATTTTACCTGTAGGCTAACACACTCAAGTAAAAGCATTTATAGCATTTACTGTCTGTTTTTCCTCTGTTTTCTGCAAAAAAATATCTTGTTTTCCCACCTTACTGAACTAGAATAGTCCAGTCTTCAGAGTTTGCTGATCTCTGGGCTTTGGCTTGGTTCCTGTGCTATTCCATATCCTTATTTGGATAAAGGGAAGCTTCTTTGTTCACCAGTGGGAGTGGGGAGCACTGAGCAGCCTATTTATCCCTAGAGCAGTGGTTCCAGCCAGAAACTTGTAGTCTATTGGCCATTTTGGGTCAATTCCTAGGTCTTTTCAACCCCTGCTATAAAGCCGCTTTAGCGCTTTGGCGTGATTTAGCGAGTTGCCCATAGAGCACCATCGGGCAGCGTTAAACAAGGTTAAACTATTTCCGGCTCCGTAAAGTCTGCTCTTCAATTTTTCCCTTAGAACTTCTCTACTTGCAATCTAAACAGTCTATTTTCTATCTCAATAGCTCAGCACTTGCTCCTAAAGCATTTTTATATAGGTAAAGTACTTGTATACTAAACAAAGTACTACATTAGCCTAGAATCCCCTTGAGTACCCATTTCCCTATAGGTCCCTTCTGACACAGTTACACAGCAAACTTTTTCACTTTTTCTAGCATGTCGAAGGGTCAGTTGCTAGCGTCCTCTCCTGTTCAGCTGGTGAATCTGGGCATCTTGAGGCAATGTTACAATTGCCTCATGTACACAGACAACCCACTCCTTCTCCCACAAAACACAAATACATGTGAGAGATGCAACTATATAGCCAAACTGGAGGCTGAGCTCTCTCAACTCAGGACTGGCAAGACCAGACAGGAGGAGAAGGAAACCACGCACACCACAAACCCAGTTTCACATAGAACTATCACAACTGCAAAACAAACACATAAACACACAAAGACATACTCGGAGGCACTGATCAAAAATCTACCAAAACTACAGAGGCCTCCAAAGCAGACACCCAAGCAACTGCCACCTCAAGACATAAGACATGCAACACATAGTTCTCAAAGTCAGTGTGCTAAACAGTCACAGCCCTTAAGGCCAAACACAATGCCAGACACACTTGTTATAGGTGACTCCATAGTCAGACACACTGACGTCCCACTCACCAGACTGAACAAGGAAAAGATCACAGTTAGCTGCCTGTCAGGCTCTAGAATCCGCCACATAACACAAGCACTCAGGTCACTCCACAGCAAGTACAAGTATGACTCAGTCATTGTCCATGCCGGTGTGAACGACCTGAGACATACCTCCCTGGACTACATGAAAAGAGACATAGAGGAGCTCTCAGATTATGTAGCCCAGGCCGGTATGACCCTGACCCTGAGCAGTATCCTACCCTCACCAAGAATGATGCCACAATACAGAGACAAAATGATCAGCTTTAATAATTGGCTTAATTACTGGTGTCATTCTAAGGGGATCCAATGTCTGCCTGCCTGGGATGACATGCTTGACAAGCCACGCTGGCTTGCACCTGTCACCCTGGGCTTCGGATATTGGCAGAGGCTCTTGCCACCCCATAGTGCCTTTTTAGGCAAGGCTCAAATGATAAACCTACCGCCCTAGAAAACAAAAATGGAGAAAAACTAAGGGTAATACTGCTCAATGCCAGAAGTCTAAACCTCAAGATGCAGGCCCTCGAAGCCCTCCTCAGTATGGAGAACATTGATGTTTGTGCTGTGACTGAAACCTGGTTCAAGGCTCCTGAGAGCACCCCAGCACTATCAGGTTATACCTCATATCATGCGTTCCGCCCCAAAATCCGGACCGAACTACAAAAGGAGGGGAGTATCCATATTCATAAAGGATACCCACACCTCCAGGTTAGTGGCAACGCACAAAGCATCGGAGACCATCCAGGTGCAATTAACCATAGGTAAAACTGCCCTACAGTTTGTAACATGCTACAGACCACCTTCTCAAACTCAGGAAACCCACACAGCCTTCCTGAAGACACTGGAGAGTATAAATGTCTCTCCAAACACCATCATATTGGGTGACTTCAACTACCCAAACATAGACTGGGAACATTACTCAAGCCCCAACACCCTAGCCCAAAGGTTCCTTGAGTTCATAAACTCAAATGCTATGGAACAACTAGTCACCATTCCCACAAGAGGAGAAAATATACTAGACCTGATCATCACAAACATGGGGACAAAATGCTCCACACTGGAAGTATATCCCTCATTGGTGAGATCAGACCATAAATTAATCTCACTGGAGATCCACATCCCGCCCCCACCCCCAGCAAAAAGACCACAGTGAAGAACTTCTCAAAAGCAAACTTCACACTTCTTAAGACTGGAGTGGTATCCTTCAAGGCCCCCGAGCCAGTGGAAACCACAACCCACGCTGCTGAAACCCTTACAAATGCCTTCTACGAGCACCTCTTGGAATGTATGGATCAAGCAATCCCTAATAAAATCAAGACCTTTTCCACCAAAGGCAGGCGCCCGGTCTGGTGGACTCCAGCCATAAACAAACTCTACAACAAGAGGAGAAAGCTACTACATGACAGAGCAAAATCCCTAAATGGGAAGGCATCTCTGATCAATGCTAGCAAACAACTACGATCACTCATAAAATCATCCAAGGCCAACTTTGAGAGAAAAATCGCTAATGACACAAAATACAATCATAAAGCCTTCTTTAGCTATGTTAGAAACCTGGGTAGAAACTCCCAGATATGCTCAGAATTAGTCCAAAATGATAAAAAAATCACTGAACCCACAGACATTGCCAACATACTGGCAGACAGGTTCAGTGCAAATCCCAAAGGAGAAATATCTATCCCACCAGAGTCTAGCCTCCCAAACATCTCAGATGCCCAGGTGAGAGCTGCTCTCTCTAAAGCAAAAAACACAGCATCAATGGGACCGGACGGTGTCCCCGGCTGTGTACTACACGAACTCAATGAGGAACTAAACCCACACATAAGGCTGCTGTTTAATCTTAGCCTTACTACAGGATACATACCCAAAGAATGGCGTACGGCAACTGTGGTCCCACTCCACAAAGGCGGTGCTTCTACGGACCCTGGAAATTACCGCCCCATAAGCTTGACGAGCCTTGTCTGCAAAGCTATGGAGAGGATCATAATGGAACTCATAAATAAAGACATTGGGGACCTACAGACACTGGATCCTACCCAATTTGGCTTTGTCAAGGGCAGATCCTGCCTCTTGAACTTGGTCGACGTTTTTGAAACAGTCACTAAGGCCATTGATGAGGGTAAGGCAGTTCACACAGCCTACCTTGACCTAGCAAAAGCATTCGACACAATACCCCACTCGGGCATCATAGAAAAGCTCACCAGCTTAGATGTAAACCCATATGTCACAAGATGGGTTGCAAACTGGCTCAAGGACAGAACACACAGGGTTAGAGTTGCTGGTGCCATGTCAGACTCTAAGCCGTCACGTGTGTCCCACAGGGCTCAGTCCTGGGCCCCTCTTGTTCGGCATTTATTTTTCTGAAGTGCAGGCAAACATAGGGGATTGTGGCTGACAAAATTTGCAGATGGCTGCAAACTGGGCACCATAATTGACACTCCATCAGACACAGACATCCTCCAGAAAGGTCTCATAGAAATGGATAACTGGTGCCAGAGCCATGGCCTTAAGCTAAATGCCAAAAATGTATAGTCATACCCTTTGGGAAAAACAAGGTAACCCCTAATTACCACATAGGTGGTAATCCATTAAACACGGAAGAAGTTATCAGGGACCTGGGGACCCAAGTTGACAGTAACCTCTCTTTTGACACTCACATTGCCAAAGTGGTTAGGAAGACCTTCTACATTGCCCACCTGATCATGAAGGGATTCACATCCAGATCAGGAGAGGTCATTGTACCCCTGTACTCTTCACTTATCAGACCAATGATTGAGTACAACGCCCCATTCGGAATGTACCTTACCCGACACCTGCAGCAGTTGGAAAGACCCCAAAAGTTCCTCACCAAAAGGACAAAGGGGCTCAAACATATGTCATACGATGCCCGACTGAAGAAACTCCAGCTCTATTCAGTCGCATACCGTCTGCTCAGAGGTGATCTGTGCCTGACATACAAGGCCATGTCCAACCCGGAATTAATGGACATGCTCCACCTCAAAAAATCCAAATCCACCAGAGCCACGAGAGCAAGAGACTTAAACCTCAACACGGATATAAATAGGACGTGCTGGAGGGACAGATTCATCACCCAGAGACTCCCTACACTATGGAACAGAATCCCAGTCCATGTGAGGCAGAGCCCCTCACTGACTCTGTTCAAGAGAAATCTTGACGAGTGGATTGGAGATCGTAGGTTTATTCCAAGAATCATCTCTGTATCACTGCTGGACAGAGGCACAGCAAACTAATGGGTATAGTATTCTCATCCTAAGAGGTGGTGAAAGCCACACACACTCTGGCTAGGCTTATAAATGCCCTAGGGCAGATAGCCTAGTATGAACCTATGAACCTATGAACCTATGAACCATCAAATACATATAGTCAGTATAGTATAGTCAGCACCATAGAAAAGATGGAGAAGGCCCTGACCATGATGCAGATGACCCTGGTTCAATTAGTGGTTTCGGTGACTGGCAAGAAGGAAAGGTGCATCCTGGGAGGGGTGGATGGAGACCATGTGCACAAAGCACACAATTCAATTAGATCTCCCCAGCAGATGCTAAAGAAAACCATTGTGAAGTGCTTCCTGATGGTGAGTGAGATGGCTTGTGGATATCAGCCCCTTGCTGAACTAAGGGTCAGTTTGACATGGTCTGTCCATTGCATGTCTCATGCATAGGGTACTACTGCAGCATATGAAGGGTATGGGACTTAAAAATAGATAAACCCCTGGCAGCCTTATTTTGCAGCACTGAGACACCTCTGTCTCCTCACCAGCCCCAAACATGGGTCCAAGTAAGTCCAGAAGTGAAAGGGAGAGCCAGGGGACACAGCTAATGTGGAGTGGTGCCAGCGGCAGCCAGTGGTCAGCTGTGAAGTGAAGGGAGTGAAAAAAAAGTAAAATGCATGTATACAATGCCCTGTCACACCATGGTCACATCAGTCCTACTGTCTACTTTTATGTCCATGCACTTGATGCTTGGTACATCTAAACTGTTTATTTTGCTTTTTCAAAAGAAAATACAACAGGTATAGGGTGACACTCACTAGATGTAAATGGCCTGTCCTCTGTGACTATATCATTCCCACTGCCTAAGCTGCTTTACATTTTAACATATTAAATTATCATATCTGTACCTACACAGTTTCAAAGTGATTTGGATCCTTCTTCAGATTTTATGTTTTTTTTTCTGCCAGGTCTTCAAGTGCATCAGTTGTCTAATTTTTTTAGAACCATCCTTGTTGTTAGCTTCAGTGTTGGTGGAAGATATTTCAGGTAAATCAGGATGACCAGTGTAGCCAGTAGTACACCTAAGAATTTAACAGGACATGCAGCACAGCTGTGCCTGAACTATTTTCAAGTGTCTTTTAACCAATGCTTCTTTTCTATTCACCTCAGGGCTACTGGCTGGGCATGTATAGGTCATGTTATGTTTGACATCACATTGCATGCAGCTTTATCATAGCGTCCACTGAGGTGGCATGTTATCTGCTACAGATAACAGTGGCATTCTTTTATAGGGAAAAGGTGTGGCCAAGGATTCTGCTGTGAATTCTTTTGTCAAGAACTCAAGATGTATGGCAGATATGCAGACTACTCAAGTCTATGATTATGCTACCCATATACTGGGGCCAACTTCTAGGAGTGTGGGCAAATTGTACATCACTGGGCAAACACGACAGTGCTGGTCTACATGACACCAAGGTTTAGAACACTGATACTATCAGCATGGTGCTGGAAAAACAGATGGCTGTGGACGGGTCTATTTGAGATGTTAAAAATTTCAAAATGCCTACATTCATATGGCTGAGACCATATGATCGACATTTTGAAATGTCGAACATGTATAGCAGAGATCCCTATATAGCATGGAACTGGGAGATTTCCCTTTTCTGTACTGTAGTGCAATCTAGGAATAGGAATATTTAAGTAACAGAGAGTGTGGGGGGTGCAGGGGGCTTGCCCCCCTGCTAAACACAGTTAGTGAAGTGTTTTTGTGTGTTTTACTTTATGTGGGGGATGTTTGACATTTCAAAATGTCGATAATTTGGTCTTGGCTATATGAATGTCGGCGTTTTGGAATGTCGAACATTTGAAGTAGATCCCAGTGGACTAATGTTCTTCAACAGACGATGTACTTGCAGTTGTTACATCCCAACAATAGGGCTCCCCAGTAGAAGAAAATGAAAGATTAGATATCAATATTGCATTACACAAGTGAATGTCACCATTACAGCTATAATCCTGAATTGTTACCCAGGTACAACTCCATAACAAAACCACAATTCTATAAAAGTTATGAAGGTAAATAAGTAGATGAGACACATTCCTGTACATTCTGTGCATGGGTGACACTTAACAGCTAAGCTCCATAAAATGACCCAGTGCACAAGGAGCTTAGGTGGATTATGCTATTGGCAGCCCATAAGGGTCCAGGGCTGAGTGACCAAGTCCACCTTAAACCCATTTTAAAAGATAGAAAACTTAGGAAATGTGTCTAATATATAGAGACATTTTATATGTAAAATGATTTATTTTTACTTTTTACTATATATATATATATATATATATATATATATATATATATATATATATATATGCAATACTATTGCAAAATCACTTAGAACAATACAAAAAGACAGAATTAAGCGCTTTCATCAGGTAAATGACTTCATCAGAATTATTCAATGTTGAACAACTCTAGTTTAAATAGTAGTCCTGGCCAATCATCTGAAAGACTAACATCACTTCCTCTTTAATATTAAAAGAACTACATGTCCCTAAAAATTCCTTATAATGACTATTGTTAATACCATATAGAGTAAACCACTATGTTAATATAGACAATCTAACTAAAAAACACATATTATTAATACAAATTATAATATGATGGTACATTTCACAACACATTATAGCATAAACATAGATTTCAATCTTAATACAGAGGACATGGAAATTCTGTCATTCAGTCCTGGGGGATGACATGCATATGATTTGATTTGCCATTTTAATTCAATAAACTCCAGGAAATCATCATCATCATAGCATTATGTAAACTCTGTGAAAGTTACTATGTGGGGAAAACCAAAAATGCACTCAGGTCAAGAATTTACCAGCACTTATATGACATCAAGCAGAATAATGAAACCAATGCATTGTATAAACATATTTGTAGTAAGCCTAATCATTCTTTTAGATTTTTTATACTGGAGCAGGCTGATTTGGGACCACGGGGTGGGCCGGTGGATGATTTCCTGGAGTTTATTGAATTAAAACGGCAAATCAAATTAGATGAATGTCATCCCCCAGGACTGAATGACAGAATTTCCATGTCCTCTGCATTAAGATTTCAATCTGTGTTTATGCTATAATGTGTTGTGAAATGTACCATCATATTATAATTTATATTAATAATATGTGGTTTTTAGTAAGATTGTCTATATTAACATAGTGGTTTACTCTATATGGTATTAACAATAGTCATTATAAGGGAATTATTAGGGATACGTAGTTCTTTTAATATTAAAGAGGAAGTGATATTAGTCTTTCAGATGATTGGCCAGGACTACTATTTAAACTAGAGTTGTTCAACATTGTTTAATTCTGATGTAGTCATTTACCTGACGAAAGCACTTAATTCTGTCTTTTTGTATTGTTCTAAGTGATTTTGCAATAGTATTGTTTATATAAAGTTTTTATACTTCTGGAGTCGTTCTGTGTTCACAGTATTTGCCTTCGTTTTCTACTTGGTTTGCGGACTGTCGTTTGAGTTTATATATATATATATATATATATATATGTAGGTATATATATATATATATATATATATATATATATATATATATATATATATATATAGATAGATAGATAGATATAGATAGATATATCTATATTTATATTGTTATGTGCTGGCTATATATATGTATTATAGATTGGTCCTTTAAGAGCTGTCTTTTATATATAGAATGTGCTGATGAGACTTTTTACTTGACTGATTGCCTTTTAATATATATTAGCCCTGTGTTAATTTATTTTCATGGTCTGAGGAAACAACCCAGAGGGATTGTGAAAGCGCTTATCAGTTTTTGTTCCAATAAATGACAGTTTTGTTCCTACCAGTGCCTCCTTTAAATTGCTGACTGAGAGATTACTTTATGGAATTTTGGCTCAAGTTGAGGTGTGCTTGTATCCATCTTCTGGATAAGAGACTGTTCTTTCTGAACCGTGGGCTAGTGCAAGGAATATATTGTGTATATTTGGTTCCTCCATTTCCTATGCACTATTTGTCAACTTGGCTATTTTGTTTATTAGCTCAAAAATATTTGTATTAGTTCAAGTTGAACATGGCAGAAGATCGTTCGAATAATAATATTGAACTGGAATATTCAGCAGTCATGAACATTTTTTCAGGCTGCTAACCATGGACTCAAATCTTTTATTGACTGGTGACTTTTCTGTAAAAATTGACTATGATAATACTATTGAGAATTATAAACAGTATATTCAACAACAGTTCCATGATTTAAAAAATGACCTATATCTTTTCAAGAGACTACAGTATCAGAGGTTACATCTAGAAGCATGCTGTAAACTTAGGGTCATTCCAAGAGGGCTACGCATTTTGAATATGCCCTCTTATGGTTCCCTGTTCCCAGAATTGTTGGCCAAATGGCAACAAGTAACTCTCAATACGAGTTTTTCATTCATGCAATTGATTATTTAATTCTTTCTACCTGCAGAGAAAGAATTAAGTTTTAAGCTACAACGCACACAAAAAGAGCTATATGAAAGCTCTAATGAGACATTAATAGATTTGCACATGTGTGAATTGATTGACCATATAAATCATTATGATCGTAAGCTTTTACAAACTATGCAAAAGAAGGTTAAAATAGATCTGTCTGATTTTCAGAAAGGGAATGTTTTTGCCTGGCCCAAGAAAGTGAGATAGAATGATGATAATGTTAGATCAAACAAAGGGGCAAATGAAATAGGTATTACTACTAGGAACAATAATACTAGGGTTGTTACATCTCCTTTATCTAGTAATCAGTTTATGTGGTTCCCAAAGGTGCTTTGCATTTGAACACATCCATTAGCATCAATACCACCTTAACTGAGGTGGAACCTGCTGTTAGAAGGAAGATTATACCTACCAATAAAGAAGCAACAACAATTAAAAAAAATCAACCCTTTGCTGCTCTACCCCTCCCTTTTCAAATTCGACAGAGGGGAGGTCTAGACACAATAACGGAGGGGCGGAAACCAAAGAGGAAGCAGTCATTCAGCGAGAGACAAATTCAAACTATCAAAAAGATGTGGAATATGATGGACAGAATTTAGTTTACATTTCCAAACATGTCTTGACTACGAGTGAGCTTAATATCTTGAATAAGGGTTTGACTTTCATTCCCGCTAGTTGAGCGGATTTGCCAGATATTATAATTGAACTGGGAACTTTTGTGTGAAATGTTGCCTTGAAAATGATATATGGCTCTGCACAATGCACAGGTAATGACTTTTGTTTATTTAAAAAAAATGAGTCAATATATACCACCCATGTCATCAGCATTGGATATTTTTGTGAAAGCCTGTGAGAATGAGTTATATAATTTGTTGAACTTTAAGAGTAGGAATAAGAACTTTCGCAATTTAACGTTTGAAGAGACACAAGCATTAATTAGTCTACAAAGAGACAATGGGCTATTAATTAAACCAGCTGATAAAGGGCATTCTGTAATAGCTATGGACAATAGTTTTTATTTCCAGTCTATGCACATTTTATTGATTGATAATACTACATACAGGAAAATCAATGTAAATGTTGTTGAGAGAATGATAGCTAGTTTCAATAATAATATTAGACGTTTTTTGGAAAAGTGTATTTCAGAAGATTTGTACATGTATTTTTGTGTTGAACATCCTATAATTCCTTTGTTGAATGGTGTACCAAATAATACACAAAAATAACACTAAACCCCCTTTCAGGCTGATTGTATCAGGCTCAGATTGGATAACCAAGCCCATTTCTATCGATGTGGAGAAACAGTTAAGACCACTGATAGACAGATATGAGTACACTTTAAGAGATTCTTAACAGTTTCTCAGAGATTTACATGTTTTCCTCTCTGACAAGAGTTTAACAAGTAATGAATATCTTGTGATACTTGATGTCGTATCATTATTCACCGTCATCCCGAATGACAGAGGGCTTCAGTATTTACATAGTTTTCAAAGACCCAGTATGCAAGAATATGACTCCATGAAGTAAAATAGGCAACTCAATTTATTTTAACACTTCAAGAATACCGTGTTTTCGTCCACATACATACAGAACTTCATCAGAAAATATTTTCAAAAAGTGAATTCCCGCCATATATACTCCTCCCCTAAATAGTTTTATGACATAATTAATCTATTAAAATTTATTAATTAGTTAAACAACCTAAATTAAACAATGAATTTAAAATCTAAATAGAACACAAATTTATATGTGTATACAGTATGTATTCACCCCCATACATGCAAGCCATCAAAATACTAAAAAGTATTTTAAGACATATAAATATAAAACCAATTAAAATAGTTGAAAGGGTATTCAAAACCAAACAAGGCTGCCACCTCCTGGTTACATGTATGTAACAGCTTTCTTTAAAACGTTTCTAAAAAATCTTGTAAGACTTGTTAAAGCTTAGCAGATCTAAGTTTAAGAACAGGCACTAAGGAAACATGGTCATTAAGTCTTGGGAGTCTATTGGCTTCCAACTTCAATTGCCAAAAAAGCTCCCTGAACTCTATAGTTGTCTCCCAGGTACCTCCCTGAGGGTCCAATTCAACTTTTTCAATGACAAAAAAAAAAACATAAACTGCATCTGTACAAACTGTACTATGCTTATATAAGACATTATTAATGTCCTGTTTTTTAATGTCATTGTGGTGTTCATAAATACATCTCTTAAATTTCCTGGATCTATTATCAACATTACCTAGATGATATTTGTATTTTTTGGACTGGACCTGAGTCTATACTTATGGAATTCATAGAATATATAAATGGTACTACAGAATTCCTTGGATATACCTCCGTCATTTCTTATGAGAAACTACAGTATTTGGATGTTCTAATAGAAAAGGTACCAGAGGACAAAAAATTTAAGTCCACTGTGTATAGAAAAAATACATTCTCGAACTCCTATTTATTCTTTACTAGTGCTCACCCTTTTAGCCAAAAGAAAGGAATTTTAAAAGGGCAATTTATTAGGAGTTGCAGAATGACTTCGTTGGATGGTGACTTTGATATAGAAAGTAAGAAATTGAAAGATATGTTCTTGGAAAGGAAGTACCCATTTGATTTAATAGATGAAGTTGAGGGTGAAATTAAAAAAGAGAGGCGGGGTAGATTTGGCTCCATTGTAGGTGTTTTAGAGCAAACACCAATTCAGGAGGAGGAAAATGCGCCTTTAGAAACTAATTGGAGTAGTAACTTTGTTTTGAACTTTAGTAGTAATGCTTATCTTATTAAGGATATTGTCTCCAAGAATTGGGGAGATTTGATAGCTATTCAGATTTGGATCAACCATTCAAAGCCCCCTGAAATTTATTTATATGAAGGGTAGGAACATTAAGGAAATGCTAGAAAACCATAAAGTTAAACAGTGTAGACAAAAGAAAGGAACTTATAAGTGTGGTGCGTGTACACAATGTCCACATGTCTTGCAGCGTGAATGTGTGCACCTAAAAGATAGGAACACAAAGTTGGTAACAAATGCACACTGTAATTGTGACACTATTGAAGTTATTTATATTGCTATTTGTAAAACATGTGGAAATTTTAGAGACATATATATGAACATCTTAATGACATTAAAAAACAGGACATTAATAATGCCCTATATAAGCATAGTACAGTTTGTACCGAAGCAATTTATGTTTCTTTTGTCATTGAAAAAGTTGAATTGGACCCTTGGGGAGGTCTTGGAAGACAACTATAGATTTCAGGGAGTTTTTTTGGCAATTGAAGTTGGAAGCCAATAGGTTCCCAGGACTTAATGACCATGTTTCCTTAGTTCCTGTTCTTAAACTTAGATCTGCTAAGCTTTAACAAGTCTTACAAGGTTTTTTAGAAAAGTTTTAAAGAAAGCTGTTACATACATGTAACCAGGAGGTGGCAGCCTTGTTTGGTTTTGAATACCCTTTCAACTATTTTAATTGTTTTTATATTTATATGTCTTAAAATGTTTTTTAGTATTTTGATGGCTTGCATGTATGGGGTGAATACATACTGTATACACATAAAAATGTGTGTTTTATTTAGATTTTAAATTCATTGTTTAACTTAGGTTGTTTAACTAATTAATAAACTTTAATAGATTAATTATGTCATTAAACTATTTAAGGTACGAGTATATATGGAGGGAATTCACTTTTTGAAAATATTTTCTGATGAAGTCCTGCATGCATGTGGATGAAAACGCTATATTCTTGAAGCATTAAAATAAATTGTGTTGCCTATTTTACTTCGTGGAGTCGTATTCTTGCATACTGGGTATTTGAGTGCTTTGGGTGACTTTGGTTTCTGGTGGAATTTACAAGGCACTCACCTCTTTGTTTTGGATATATTTTTGGATTTGGTTTTGGCATGGAGAATTCAGAGACCAGTATTGGTTCTCCAATTGGACGACTTAGTGACTTACAATGTGTGAGCGAGAGGCTTACACGAGTGGAAGGGCAACTTTCTCAGTTGGTAGCTATTTTCACACCGCACCCAGTTAGACTGACTGCTGCATCTGATTTGGATAAGAACGGAGCTGATTCTTTACCAGGTAACTAGGAGGCATTACCTAACTATGAATGATGTATAGTTTCATCACCGGAACTCCTGCTAGATACACAGCCCCCACGGAGTCGGACACGAGTGAGTATTGAGGAGAGAGAACCCCAGCGTATTTATCGAGACCAGTGAGAAAAAAACTTAAGTGTCTTGTTCTGAGACCTGCAATTTGAGTGGAAGAAAAGATACAATGACCATTATCAAGGTGAATTTTTTAACTCTGTTGCTACCCATGCTAGTAATATAGTAAACAAATCTCAGACTATGCATTTGGGGGGGAGCTATTACAGTTTCCAAACGGTTGAAAACTAACTGTAACTATGCAGATTTTCACACTGATATGAACAGAACATTTAAAGTACAAACTGTAAATAGTTACAATACAAATGTCAATGTTTTACATGATCTTATGTTAAGATATAAAATTTTAAATATGGATAACTGTTACTTAAAAGAATGCATTGGGAGGGGATTATACCAAAGGGATTACGAATTTACAAATATCCCAACAATGTGAAGGAGGGCAGTGAATTTCATAAAGAGTTTCTTAAGATTTTTAATCAAAGTGGGTTGAACATCATGCGAGCTATCATTAAAAATAATGAAAGGGAAATGGACACACTTTACAAGGACACAGACAAAACTAACAACACTATTGTAACGGATGTTATGTTTACTACTGAAGAAGAAAAATCAAAATATTTTAATGAGAAAGAGAAAAATTTAAGAAAAATGTAAACACATACACAATAGAAAATGTAAGAAATTAGACAGGGACATAGTTGAATACAGAGAACAATGCTGTTACCCCAACCCTAAGACCAACACCAGGAGACAATATTGGAATAAAATAGACCACATTGGGGCCGAGGAACATTGGGAGGAGGTTGGAAACATGGAATGGAATTCAGGGGGTGATTATACAAATTTTCATAGTGTGGATGGACAAGGGGGTTATGACCTGAATGACCCTTTAGAATTTCCTATGTTGAGGAGGTTGGAGAGGATCAAACAACAGGCACCAGTGAATTATTACTACAACGGGGGGGGGGGGTTACCCAAATGTGAGGAGATATTAAGTTTGGATAGTCACAACAATGGGGAAGCACAGGGTACGTCAGGCGATGAAAATATCATGGTAGAGGGTTATAGACATATGTACCAAAAGTTTAGCATTTTCAACTACAGTTGTTTAGATATAGACCACATTTATTTTAGCCTGTTTAGTAAATGATTAAAATTTGTACCAAGTACTACAAGTCACATTACCAATGTTTTAATTGATTTAAAACTTTTTTGAGAAAGAAAAATCTTGAGCTTGTAATACATAATAATGGTTCTCATACCAATCTAGTTAAAAAGAAGAGTGCCTTCAACCCACCCCTCCACCCCAGCTTAAGAATTTCGGGACACAGGTTGAAATGGAGCTCAGACAGAGCCTAAGCAGCTCGAGCAGACATAACAACCTGAGCAAAGTGGAATATGTTCTTCTAGATTCTTTAAGGAAGAACAAATACGTTAGGGTTATGAAGCCCAATAAGGGGGTGGCATTGTTATAATGGACAGTATTATGTATTCAGCAAAATGTTAGACATGTTGAACAACACGGATACATACTGTAGAGTCACCCATAATGAAATTAATGTAGCCCATACGAAGATAGACTTTATTTTAAGAGAAATGGTGGACGAGGATTTGATCAGCCAAGACATATACCAATATTTAATTATGGATAAACCTAAAATACCATCAATTTTCGGAATTCCTAAGGTTCCTAAGATGTAGACAACCCACCACTTAGACCGATTGTGGCAGCTACCGGTTCTAAAACCTATCCTCTAGCCAAATATTTGGATTTGAGGTTGAAAAAGTTTTGGTCTGAGAAGGTGGGCATCCTTGGGGCCGAGGAACATTGGGAGGAGGTTGGAAACATGGAATGGAATTCAGGGGACTCATGAGATTTCCTGAGGAGCATTAATCATAATTTATATCAGGATGGTTTAATTTTTGTCACCCTTGATATTCAAGATTTGTTTAATGTTATACCCCATAAATTAGGACTCGAATGGTTTGCGGATGCACTTAGAGCAAAAGGTAGTTTTGACAATGATACCATATTAGTATTAATAGAGTTAATGGATATAGTACTTAGACACAATTTCCTCTATTTTGAAGGAGAGTTTTTTAGGCAGTCTAGTGGGGTAGCCATGGGGGCCAGTTGTGCCCACATGTATGCCAACCTAGTCTTGTCTACATGGGAAGAAAAATGTATATTTCATTCAGAATATTCACAACACTGAAACTATTATCAGCATTACCTAGATGATATTTGCATTTTTTGGACTGGACCTGAGTTGATACTTATGGAATTCATAGAATATATAAATGGTACTACAGAATTTCTTAGCTTTACCTACGTCATTTCTAATGAGAAACTACAGTATTTGGATGTTCTAATAGAAAAGGTACCAGAGGGCAAAAAATTTAAGTCCAACGTGTATAGAAAAAATACATTCTCAAACTTCTATTAATTTTTTACTAGTGCTCACCCTTTTAGCCAAAAGAAAGGAATTTTAAAAGGGCAATTTATTAGGAGTTGCAGAATGACTTGATTGGATGGTGACTTTGATATAGAAAGAAAGAAATTGAAAGATATGTTCTTGGAAAGGAAGTACCCATTAGATTTAATAGATGAAGTTGAGGGTGAAATTAAAAAAGAGAGGCAAGGTAGATTTGGCCCCATTTTAGGTGATATAGAGCAAACACCAATTCAGGAAGAGTAAAATGCACCCTTAGAAACTAATTGGAGTAGTAACTTTGTTTTGAACTTTAGTAGTAATGCTTATCTTATTAAGGATATTGTCTCCAAGAATTGGGGGAGATTTGGTAACTATTCAGATTTGGATCAACTATTCAAAGACCCCCTGAAATTTACTTATAGGAAGGGTAGGGACATTAAGGAAATTCTAGAAAACCATAAAGTTAAACAGTGTAGACAAAAGAAAGGAACTTATAAGTATGGTTTGTGTACACAATGTCCACATGTCTTGCAGGGTGAATGTGTGCACCTAAAAGATAGGAACACAAAGTTGGTAACAAACACACACTGTAATTGTGACACTATTGGAGTTATCTATATTGCTATTTGTAAAACGTGGATCTTTTTATGTAGGAAAGACCATTAGGAAATTTAAGAGATGTATATATGAACACCTTAATGGCATTAAAAAACAGGGCATTAATAATGCCCTATATAAGCATAGTACAGTTTGTACCAAGGCAGTTTATGTTTTTTTTTCATTGAAAACATTGAATTGGACCCTCAGGGAGGTCCTTGAGAGACAACTATAGAGAGCTTTTTTGGCAATTGAAATTGGAAGCCAATAGGCTCCCAGGACTTAATGACCATGTTTCCTTATTTCCTGTTCTTAAACTTAGATCTGCTAAGCTTTAACAAGTCTTACAAGGTTTTGCAGGAAAGTTTTAAAGAAAGCTGCTACATACATGTAACCAGGAGGTGGAAGCCTTGTTTGGTTTTGAATACCCTTTCAACTATTTTAATTGTTTTTATATTTATATGTCTTAAAATGTTTTTGAGTATTTTGATGGCTTGCATGTATAGGGGTGAATACATACTGTATACACATATAAATCTGTGTTTTATTTAGATTTTAAATTCATTGCTTAACTTAGGTTGTTTAACTAATTAATAAACTTTAATAGATTAATTATGTCATTAAACTATTTAGGGGGTGTATATATATGGAGGGAATTCACTTTTTGAAAATGTTTTCTGATGAAGTCCTGTATGTATGTGGAGGAAAACACGGTATTCTTGAAGTGTTAAAATAAATTGAGTTGCCTATTTTACTTCATGGAGTCATATTCTTGCTTACTGGGTCTGTGAGTGCTTTGGGTGACTTTGGTTTCTGGTGGAATTTACAAGGCACTCACCTCCTTGTTTTGGATATATTTTTGTATTTGCATAGTTATATGTTGAGGATTGGTAACATTACCATAGAGAAGATAGATTTGGTCTGTTTCTTATTAGAACTTAGATTAGAATATAATATTTTCATGTTTGATAATGAATATTATCTACAGACATCAGGCATAGCGATGGGGACACCCACAGCAAACAGCTATGCAAATTCAGTGATGGCACAGTGGGAGCAGGTGTGCTTATTAAATAACAATAATTTTACAGATAGCATTTGTTTTTTACCATCATTTTGTTGATGACCTTTTCCATTTTTGGAGGGGATCGGATGAAGAGTTGAATATATTTATTAATTATTTGAATACCTGTAATGACTTTTTACGTTTCCCTGTTAAGAGCTTCCAGGATGTTATTGACTTTTTGGATATTAAAATTTTGAGGGATAGGAGTAATAACAGAGTTTACACTCAAGTATATAGGAAAGAATGTTATCGGAACAGTTTTGTGCATCATACTACCATGCACCCCCCACACATATTTAAAAATGTTAATAATCGAGCTTTGAGAAGCTCAAGGTTGCATGCAAGGGAAATTGATTCTGAAACTAATTTAGTTTCACTTAAGAAGGAATTTATAAATAGAGTTTATAAACAAGGCGAGATTGAAATAGCATGTTCAAATGCCAGATCTTTAAGGGGAAATAAAGGAAAACCTTATTTTTCCACACCTAATAGAAATGGACCTGGGGAGGCTATGCAAAGGTGGTATATGCATTTGACATACTGCACAACACATTCCACTGACAGTAAAGCCATTAGAGATATTTTATATAATGAATGACATATTTCGAATATGGATAATCGCATCTCTGAAATAGCTGGGGAAAAAACAAGATTTGTATATAAAAATAAAAGATCTCAAACAAGTTTTATGCCATACAGAACATAAATCTTGTAATTATGGTGTTAGCCATGGAACGTAAGTGTAATAGATGCGCATTTTGTCAATATTTGGATACAAGTAACATTTTCACTCATCCCATCACTAAGAGAATGTATAGATCTAAGTAACAGCAAATTGTGACAATAAAAACATTATTTATTTGACACACTTTGTAGTTTGCTCTGAGGTTTACATTGGTAAAACGAACAGACGTTTTAGAGAATGTATAAGGGATCACTACTATTGTTATAGGAAACATTTACAATATAGTGCGATTGCCAAACATATGCTGTTATCTGGTGAGGCCCACTACTTTCACTTTTTAGCTGTAGCTATATTAGAAGAAGGGAAAAGGATGGGGGACATAGTGAACAAAACAGAACGAAAGGAGCTAAGGTGGATTATGCTATTGGCAGCCCATATAAGGGTCCAGGGCTGAATGACCAAGTCCCCCTTAAACCCATTTTAAAAGACAGAAAACTTAGGAAACATGCCTAATATATAGGGACATTTTATATGTAAAATTATTTATTTTTACTTTTTACTTTTTTATATATATGTATTGTTATATGCTGTCTATATATATGCATGATTGTTTGGTCCTTTAAGTGCTGTCTTTTTTATACAGGATGTGTTGATGAGACTTTTTACATGATTGGTTGCCTTTTATTATATATTAGCCCTGTGTTAATTGATTTCCATGGCCTGAGGAAGTGATCTGGAGGGATTATGAAAGCGCTTACCAGTTTTTGTTCCAATAAATGACAGTTTTCATCCTACCAGTGCCTCCTTTTTATTGCTGACTGAGAGACTACTTTACGGAATTCTGGCTCAATTTGAGGTGTGCTTGTATCCATCTTCTGGACAAGAGACTGTTCTTCCTGAACCATGGGTTAGTGCAAAGAATATACAGTTTATAGAGAAATTAAAGTTGAGAACTGACTTAATGTAAAGGCCAATTACTGTTGTTTCTCTACTTAGTTAAGACTAAAATATGCTTGTAATACAGTATGGGTAGCTTTGGTTGTAACATGGACCTCAGAGAGGCAAATTCAGGGTGCAATTACAGCCTACAGGGATTTCAGTGGGGAGTTAAGTCACTGCAAAGCTTAGCAGGTCATAAGGTTAAAGTAGGAAGGCATTCTTTAGATTCAGGTTTAGGAGCAAAGTTCTTACTCTCACCAAGTGCTATATGTAGAGAATAGAAGTAAGAACGGGTAGTAGGAGGAATGAAACTAAGTAACAGAAGTAGAGTTCTTGCTGTGATTCTAAGTAGTAGCAGTGTATCTCTCGTGAAACTAAGTAACAGGAGTATAGCTATTCTGGGAGACTAAGTACCAGGAGTATAGATGTTTCTGTGAGACTAAGTCACATGATTATAGCTCTTGCTATGAGACTAAGTAACAGGAGTATAGTTCTTGCTGTGAAACTAAATAACAGGAGTATAATTTTTGTTGTGATTCTAAGCAGTAGGAATGTTTCTCTTCTGCCACCAAGAGCTATTAGCATAGTAGTGGGACTAAGTACAAGCAGAGCTATTACTGCTGCCAAGAAACATGAATGCAAAGAAGTCCTGAGGAGTCAAGAGTAAAGCAGTAGGTGCAAGTTAGAGCAAGACTTAGCAGAAAAAAGAAGGGTGCCAGAAGGAATTTACACGAGTGAACTATATGTGAACATGTGGGTTCTTGTTAATGCTTGGTGACTTCCTATTACTGCATCGAGACTATAGCAAAGTGTAGTTTTAAGTCACTGTTCCTTCTAAGCTTATATTAGCAGGTGTTGCTGTTGAAGATACACATTTAAAAGGTAAATATGTGAACGGCAGGAGCAGCATGAAGTAGGAGAGGCAATTAAGGAATATGTAAAGTAGGAGCCAAGTGTTTGCTATCGCCAAAATCTGAAAGACTGAAGAAGGAGAGACAGTTTAAACAGAATGAAGCTAAGCAGATAACTCCAGGTGACACCACCACTGGCTCAAGGAAGTGAAGCTGAGATGGTATTTCTTGCTGCATCAACAGCTGGAATAGCATAAGGGAAGATGGAGTGAAAAAAATAATTATGGAAGGTGAAATGAGACAAAGGAAAATAAATGGAGAACCTAGGAGGCTAGACCTTGCTGCTAGATACAGCAGAGGAGCATATTTCTGTTTACTGAGAGAAGAAGGTAGTAAGTTGGATTGTTTTGTGGCAGCAAGGAACTGTGGGAGACAGAGAGACAGAGATGAAAAAGTAACCTTATGGAAGATGGAGGCAGAAACTAGAAAGAATAAATTCTGCTAATGCCATCATGGTTGCAAAGAAATTGAGATCAGTGTAAAGTATTTTAACCCCCCTATGTAGGCTTGGTCTGAGAGCTGAAAGTATATGGGAATTAATATTCAGCCTAGTTTAGTTTAACAGCATATTGATATTTGTCTCTTTTATAAACTGAGTCAAAATAAGTACATGTTTTGGCATGTTGCAGTAGAAGCAGAGAAATGTAAAAAATGGAAAAGAGACATCATCCAAAAGTCAAGCATCTGATTTACAAGGTACAATGAGGATTACATCCCTGCCCATGTAATGGTTGATCATCTATTGCCCTTGCACAGTTATTGCAGATGACATGGAACTCTCAAATACCATTGACATGTGTTTTGAGGAGAGGGTACATAACAATGTACTCCAGAATGACTTATGGGAAGTGCTACAGCAGTATAGGCTTCCAGTGCCACTACTGTTTACCATTCAGCTGTTGTACTTAAGGAGTGAGCATTGTACCCACATTCACTGCATTAACTTAGCTGTATTCAAGGTGGGAGCAGGACTCAGTTAAAGCTATATCCCATCCCTACTGCTTGTGGTTGTCATGGACAGGGCATCTATGCATAACCAATGTGTTAATTATATCTTTGTTTATGGATGATGTTGGCATAATGGTTAAGGCCTTCACTTCATGACCTCGGGCTATAGGCTTGGCTTAAAATGACCCTTCAGGGCGGCTAGCCTAGTTTTCAACTAGGAACTTATTAATCAAGTCACCATTATCATCACTGGGGCAAAGTGCATAGTTCTCACTCACAAAGGAGTAGATTGTTGTCTTCATTTCAGGTGTATCATCTACCTCAGGTGGAGCTGTATAAGCATCTTTGGGATTTCTTCTTGAATGAGGATAGAAGAAATTGGGAGACTAGTCTTCTGACTGATGTAGTGTCCTCAGTACTATAGGCATTGTGGCACACTGCGGTGATGAAATGAGAATTAAGCCACAGGATGAAGATCTCAATTTATTCCCCAATGTCCCCATCTTGGCCTGTGGTGATTAGGTTTGGGTAGTTTTCAGAAGAATGAGATCATGACAAAGCGGTAGAAATGAGGTTGATTCACACAGTAGCTGGACTCACTGCCATGATAGTGTGAGCAGTTTAGCAATGCTGGAGTTTCTGAGAGTATGGTCACTGCTCCTCAGTGTTGGGAGGAGTAAGATGAGGTGCGTTGAGCATTTTGCAAGACTACTGTTCTGGGTACCTTCCACAGGAGATTACCAGGCAAAGAAAAATGATAGAAGGCCCCAAGCCAGACAAAGGACATATTGGAAGGATCATACCTCCTAGCTTGTCTTACTGATCCTAAGCATTTCACTGGATAAGTTGGACATTGTTGTTAAGGATAAGAACGTTTGATGTACTTTGCTGAAGCTGCAGCCACCATAATATTCACCAGGGCAAGCAGATTAGAGAAGCAGAAAATGATGCTGCTGCTGCTGATGTAATATATGCTTCCATTTTTGGTTAAAATTTATAAAGCTGGTGAACTTAGTATTATGTGCTGTAGGAAGCAATTTAATGGCGATAAAGACAGAGAGTAATACATATGCTCAATAGTATTTTAGCCAGCCTCTAATTGTATAGGTGTGAGAGTACTGCAGATGCAAGTCAAACGTTTTAGTAATTAGTACACAAGTAGTTGAAGACAATTCACTCAAAAAGCAGACTTAACTATTAGCTCATCAGAAATGCCATTATATTTAACAAGGACATCAGTAAGGACCACTGAATTTCCATACATGCCTAGTTGTTGACAAAGTCTTGTTTTGGTGAATCCATTCTGTCTGCACTACCACCCTTAAAGTTGAAATTTCCCATTCTCTCATCATAAGCCTTAGGAGAGCTAAACCAGTTAGTGAAAGGCTGTACAACACAGTATCATATTGTGTATTTCCATGTTTTAATGGGAATCTTAAACAGAGAATACATTGTCTTTATTACTGAAACACAGAGTAAGGTGATAGAGAATGCATCATCTTTATTACTGAAACACAGAGTAAGGTGATAGAGAATACATCATCTTTATTACTGAAACACAGAGTAAGGTGATAGAGAATACATCATCTTTATTACTTAAACACAAAGCAAGGTGATAGAGAATACATCATCTTTATTAATGAAACACAGATTAAGGTGATAGAGAATACATAATCGTTATTACTGAAACAAAGAGTAAGGTAATAGAAAATACATCATCTTTATTACTGAAACACAGAGTAAGGTGATAGAGAATACATAATCTTTATTATATAAACACAAAGTAAGGTAATAGAGAATACATCATCCTTATTAATGAAACACAGAGTAAGGTGATAGAGATACATCATCTTTATTACTGAAACACGGGTCTATATTAGAACACTGAACATTCAAAATGTCGAGTGTTCTAACATCGAACCCTATGAATCGAAAATTTAAAACATTGAACATTCAGAACAGCGATTTTTTTCCTAAGGAAAAAATTCACTGTTCCAAAACACATACACACAACACAAGCACACCAAACAAACAGTAATCCACACACATACACCTAAACTCTTACACCTAACCCTACACTAAACTATACATACACCATAGGTTCATAGGTTCATAGGTTTATACTAGGCTATCTGCCCTAAGGCATTTATAAGCCTAGCCCAAATTTTTGTGGCTTACGCCACCCCTTATATGAAAAAATACTGTGCCCATTAGTTTGTTGTGCCTCTGTCCAGCAGTGACACAGATATGATTCCCGGGGTAAACCTACGATCTCCCATCCACAGGTCTAGATTTCTCTTGAACAGAGTCAGCGAGGTGCTCTGCCTCACATGGACCGGGATTTTATTCCACAGCATAGGGAGTCTCTGAGTGATAAATCTATCCCTCCAGCACGTCCTATTTATATCCATGCTAAGGTTTAAGTCGCTTGCTCTAGTGGTTTTGGTGGATTTGGATTTTTTGAGGTGGAGCATGTCCATTAATTCCGGGTTGGACATGGCCTTGTATGTCAGGCACATGTCACCTCTGAGCAGATGGTATGCGACTGAATAGAGCTGGAGTTTCTTCAATCTGGCAGCATATGACAGATTTTGGAGTCCCTTTATCCTTTTGGTGAGGAACTTTTGGGGTCTCTCCAATTGCTGCAGATGTCGGGTGAGATACATCCCGAATGGGGCATTGTACTCGATCATTGGTCTGATAAGTGAAGAGTACAGGGAACAATGACCTCACTAGATCTGGATGTGAATCCCTTCATGATCAGGTGGGCAATGTAGAAGGTCTTTCTAACCACTTTAGCAATGTGAGTGTCAAAGAAAGGCCACTGTCAACCTGGGTCCCCAGGTCCCTGATAACCTCTTCTGTGCTTAGTGGATTGCCACCTATATGGTAGCTTGGGGTTACCTTGTTTTTCCCAAAGGGTAAGACTATACATTTTTGGCGTTTAACTTCAGGCCATGGCTCTGGCACCAGCTATCTGTTTCCATGAGTCCCTTCTGAAGGATATCCGTGCCCGATGCACTTTCCACTATGGCCCAGTTTGCAGTCGTCTGCAAACTTTGTCAGCCAAAGTCCTCCCATGTTGGCCTGTACTTCTGAGAAGTAGATGCCAAACAATAGGGGCCAAGGACCGAGCCCTGTGGGACACCACTTGTGACCGGCTTGGAGTCTGACACAGCGCCAGCAACTCTAACCCTGTGGGTTCTGTCCTTAAGCCAGTTTGCAACCCATCTTGTGACATATGGGTTTACATTTAAGCTGGTAAGTTTTTCTACAATACCCAAGTGGGGTATTGTGTCGAAAGCCTTTGCAAGGTCAAGGTAGGCTGTATGGACTGCCTTTCCCTCATCAATGGCCTTGGTGACTGTTTCGAAGAAGTCGACCAAGTTCAAAAGGCATGATCTTCCCTTGACAAAGCCAAACTGGGTCGGGTCCAATGTCTGCAAGTCCCTTATATCTTTGTTTATGAGCTCCATTATGATCCTCTCCATAGCTTTGCAGACTAGACTTGTTAAGCTTATGGGGCGGTAATTACCAGGGTCCGTAGAGGCGCCGCCTTTGTGGAGTGGGACCACAGTTGCCGTACGCCACTCCTTGGGCACGTATCCTGTGGTAAGGCTGAGATTAAACAGCTGCCTTATGTGCGGGTTTAATTCCTCATTTAGCTCGTGTAGCACACAGCCGGGGACACCATCCGGTCCCATTGATGCTGTGTTTTTAGCTTTAGAGAGAGCAGCTTTCACCTGCGCATTTGAGATGTCTGGGAGGCTACACTCGGCTGGGATAGTTATCTCTCCTTTAGGGGAGAGGGGTGAAGTTTGCACTGAACCTGTCTGCCAGTATGTTGGCAATGTCTGTGGGTTCAGTGATTTTTGTATCATTTTGGACTAATTCTGAGCATATCTGGGAGTTTCCACCCAGGTTCCTAACATAGCTGAAAAAGGCCTTATGATTGTCCTTTGAATCCATGGCAATTTTTCTCTCAAAATTGGCCTTAGTTGATTTTATGAGTGCTTTCGTATTTTTTACTAATAATGATCGGGGTGACTTCCCTTTTATGGATTTTGTTCTATCATGTAATAGCTTTCTCCTCTTATTGTAAAGTTTGTTAATGGCTGGGGTCCACCAGACTGGACGTTTGCCCTTTGTGGAAAGAGTCTTGGTTTTATTTGGGATTGCCTGATCCATGCAGTCCTGGAGGTGTTCATAGAAGGCATTTGTAAGGGCTTCCGCAGCTTGGGTTGTGGTTTCCTCTGGCTCAGGGGCCTTGAAGGATACCACATCAGTCTTGAGTAGTGTGAAGTTTGCTTTAGAGAAGTTCTTCACTATGGTCTTTTTTGTTTGGGGTGGGGGCGGGATGTGGATTTCCAGTGAGATTAGTTTATGATCAGATCTCACCAATGAGGGATATACTTCCGGTGTGGAGCATTTTGTCCCCATGTTTGTGACAATGAGATCTAGTATATTTTCTCCTCTCGTGGGAACAGTGACTAGCTGTTCCATGGCATTTGAATTTATGAACTCCAGGAACCGTTGGGCTAGAAAGTTAGGGCTTGAGTAATGTTCCCAGTCTATATTTGGGTGGTTGAAGTCACCCAATATGATGGTGTTTGGAGATACATTTATACCCTCCAGTGTCTTCAGGAAGGCTGTGTGGGGTTCCTGAGTTTGAGAGAGTGGCCTGTAGCATGCTACAATTTGTAGAGCAGTTTTGCCTATGGTTAGTTGCACCTGGATGGTTTCCGAAGCTTCGTGCGTTGCCACCAACCTGGAGGTGTGGGTATCCTTTATGAATATGGATACACCCCCTCCTTTTGTGGTGTGGTCCGGGTTTTGGGGCGGAGCATGATATGAGGTAAAACCTAATAGTGCCGGGGTGCTCTCAGGAGCCTTGAACCAGGTTTCAGTTACAGCACAGACATCGATGTTCTCCATACTGAGAAGGGCCTCGAGTGCGTGCATTTTGAGATTTAGACTTCTGGCATTGAGCAGCATTACATCAGTTTCTTCCCATTTTTGTTTTCTAGGGTGGTAGGTTTAGAATTTGAGCCTTGCCTAAAAAAGGCACTATGGGGGTGGCAAGAGCCTTAGCCAATATCCGGAATCCCGGGGTGACAGGTGCAAGCCGTCCCTTGCGAAGCAGCGTGGCTTGTCAAGCATGTCATCCCAGGCAGACAGACACTGGATCCCCTTTGAATGACACCAGACATTAAGCCAATTGTTAAAGCTGATCATCTTGTCTCTATATTGTGGCATCATTCTTGGTGAAGGAAGGATACTGCTCAGGGTTAGGGTCATACCTGCCTGGGCTACATAATCAGAGAGCTCCTCTATGTCTCTTTTCATGTAGTCCAGGGAGGTACATCTCAGGTCGTTCACACCAGCATGGACAATGGCTGTGTCATATTTGTACTTGCCGTGGAGTGACCCCGAGTGCTTCTGTTATGTGGCGGATTCTAGCACCCGATAGGCAGCTTACTGTGACCCTCTCCTTGTTCAGCCTGGTGAGTGGGACGTCAGTGTGTCTGACTATGGAGTCACCTATGACAAGTATGTTTGGTGTTGTATTTGGCCTTAAGGGCTGTGACTGCTTTGCACACTGCTTTTGTGGTTTATGTGTTGCTTGTGGGGTGTCTTGAGGTAGCAGTTGTTTGGGTGTCTGGTTTGGAGGCCTCTGCTGTTTAGGTAAATTTTTACTCAGAGCCTCCGAGTATGTCTTTGTGTGTTTATGTGTTTGATTCAGTGGAGTGGTAGCATTATGTGAGGCTGGTTTTGTGGTGTGTGTAGTTGCCTTTTCCTCCTGTCTGGTCTTGCCAGTCCTGAGTTGAGAGAGCTCAGCCTCCAGTTTGGCTAAATAGCTGCATCTCTCAGAAGTATTTGTGTTATGTGGGAGGAGGAGAGGGTTGTCTGTGTACATGAGGCAGTTATAGCATTGCCTCAAGATTCCCAGATTCACCAGCTGGACCGGAGAGGAGATTGACAACTGACCTTTGGACATGCTAGAATAATATTGGGAAATCCTTAATTGAAAACAAGGGCCAGTGGGGAGTGAGGGTGTAGTGCTTTTAATTTTTAGTGCTGACTTATATAATTGCTTTAGTGAGCAAGTGCCAGGTAACTTGAGTGCAATGTGTTACAAGTAACTAAATGCAAAACGACAAACAGTAACTTTCTTTCAAGTGAAACAAGGAAATAAGTACAGTAAGCAATGCAGATATCACTAGTGATCCACAGAAGCGCTGAGAAGTTGCGTATTAGGTGGAATTAGCTTCCAGGAAATAACAAGCAAACAAACAACAAGCATATAAACAAAGCTAGATTCAGCAGGCCTGGATCTAGTCTATGCTAGAGCAAACAAGGTGAACCAATTTCAGTAAGATACAGTTCAAATATTCAGGCACTATAAACCTTTAACCAGAAATTCCCAGCTCAGAAGGGCAGAGTCCAGCCTCTTCTCCCACAAGAGTGCAGACCACGAACCTTCTTAATGTAAAATAACTGGCCTGAAGCCCAAGTGCCTAAACCAGAACTAATACACTTGGACACTGGGCTCTCAATCAGCAGTTCCCAACTTAGAAGGATGAAAGCTACCTGTCCTGCCACCACAGTGCTTGCCACAAACCTTCCTAATGTAAAACAACTGGTCTGAAGCCCAAGTGCTTAATCCAAAAGACTTGAATGATAGCTACACTTTAATCAAGTTACAACCAAGCAGTAATAAATACCATTGAATACTTTAGAGAATGTCTGGATTAGTGCTCGTTACACAAACAAAGCTAGATCCAGCAGGCCCGAATCCAGTCTATGCCACAGCAAACAAGGCGCACCAACTTCAGTAAGAAACAGTTCAGATATGCATGCACTATAAGCCTTCAACCAGAAATTCCCAGCTCAGAAACTAACTATCTACTTACCTTAACCCAAACCCTAACCCTAAGGTCCATCACTATCACACAGTCACCTCACCCGTGCCCTAACCCTAACTCACCTACCTTGCCCTAACCCTCACATCCACACAATCGCACACTTACCTGACCTGCGCCCTAACCCTAACTCACCTAACCCACCCTAACCCTCACGTCCACACAGTCACACACTTACCTGAACCCGACCCATAACTTTCCACCACAGTGCTGAAAATACAGAAGCAACAGAAACGGACAACCAAATTCTTTCCCTAGGAAAAAATTTGGTTTTCTGTTTCTTCGATATTTTCAGCGTTCGCTGAAAACGGGTCGATATTAGAACATTCGAAATTTTGAATGTTCGGTGTTCTAATATAGACCCCTGAAACACAGAGTAAGGTGATAGAAAATACATAATCTTTATTACTGAAACACAGAGTAAGGTGATAGAGAATGCATCATTTTTATTATAATCGAATCCCTCTGCTTCGAAGTAAAACATCCAACAAACAAGATATTAAAGATATTGCTATGAGAATAAACTGACCTTTCTTTAATATCTTGTTTGTTGGATGTTTTACTTTAAAGCAGAGGGATTTGTTTATGAGAACTGTTTTGCATAGCTGTGGATTGCTCCTGTGCTTTTTGCTGTTTTGTTACATCATTTTTATTACCGAAATTCAGAGTAAGGTGATCTGCACTAAAATATAAGCTCAGGCAAGATGCTCACATCAGCTTTACCAGTCAAAAGAATTGGATAACTACATGCTTGAATGGTAGGGCAAATACTCTTGTGAAGGAAGAATGTTAGCAAATAGGGAAGTGACTAGTGAAGTACCATAATTTAGTGACCTTTTCCTTTAAAACTGGTGGTACTTCCACTGTAAAAAGCTCGGTGTTTAGGGACTTCTCAAAAGTAAATTTTCTTTGGTTACTTGATGACTTAAATAAATTCTGCTGTAATCCTCCCGTGAATTATTCTATTGTTAAAGCTGCCACTTATGTCTCTGACTTCTACTCCCACTTAAATAGTTGTATTGATAAGGCAGTCCTCATCCACAGCAAATATGATGAGAAGATTAAAAACAACCTCCTGTGGTGGACTACCCATATAAATAAATTATATAACAAGAATGGGAAACTGCTTAATGCTTGAAGAGGCCTCATTCTACTTACCTTAGCATCACACTTTAGCAAACTAACAAAGAGCTTAAGGGAATCATTAGGAAAAAGAAAGTTAAGTATGAACGTAAAATAGCCACTAAAAAAAATAACTACAAATCTTTCTTTAACTGTGTCAGAAAGTTAAGAACTAGCACCCATCAGTGTTCGTAGCTATTCCACAGTAATACTGCACTCTCTGACCCAATGGAAATAACTAATATCCTAGCTAAAAAATGTGGTGTAAATTTTAATCCACCCCTAGTTTTAGCTATCCCATAGGTTCCACAGTCCCAGCCACCTCCTTTAAGTACTGTGGAACAAGTTCTCTCGGTTATTTACACACTAAGAACTAAACTACTAAACTTACTAAACTAAGAATACTTCATCCACGGGCCCTAAAACATACCAGATTGCCTGGTTACTAGTACCAAATAAGGCTTTTCTGAACCCCCACTTAAACTCTTTAATCTAAGTGTCTACACTTGTTACATGCTGGAAGCCTGGAAACAGTTATTGTAATGCCAGTACACAAGGGTAGCCCAACCACAGACCCTAGTAACTACAGACCCGTTAGTCTCACTAGCCTTATATGTAAAGCTGTGGAGCACATTATCTCAGACCTCATTAATATGAACATTGAAAATCTCTGAACCCTGGATCCTCATCAATATGGCTTTACCAAAGGAAGGTTCTGAATCTTTAACCTCATTCATTTCTTTGAAAAAGTAACTGAAGCAATGAATAGTGTTATTCATTACATGCAGCATTTCTAGACCTGGCATTAGGCCTTTAACACTATTCCCCATGCAAGCATTATTGATAGCCTTGTTAATCTGAATACATCTCCTTATATTGTGCTATGAATAGCTACCTAGTTGTCTGACTGCACCCACATAGTTAGAGTAGCAGATGCTACTTCTGAAAGCAAAATAGTTATCAGTGGTGTACCACAGGGCTCAATTTTGGGCCTTCCCCCATTTGTCAGATATTTCTCAGACCTTCAGGATAGCACTTCTGACCTATGGTTAACTAAGTTGACAGATGACTGTAAATTGGGTATTGTTGTTTGATCTTCGACTGAGTCAAAAATGGACCAACATGACTTAGACCATGTTAACAATTGTTACAAAGACAATGGCGTCAGATTAAATGTAAAAAAAAATGCAGCACAGTTTATTTTGATAGTCTTATCAGACCCATTATTGAATATAACACACCTTTTGGCATGCATTTATCTAAACATATCACACAACTTGAGATACCTTAGAGATTCATAACTATAAAGATCAGTGGCCTCACAAATCTTAGTTATCAGGAGAGACTGGCAGCCCTTTCTCTGTATTCTGTGTCTTACAGACTCCTCTGTGGAGATCTATGTCTATCCTTTTCTGCCATGAAAGATCCAACCATATTTGATCTCCTATTTTTTCGCAGAACTAATGGTACATACAAGACTCAGTCAAAGGAACTAAACCTTCATCAGCAGATAAATAATGCACATTGACTTGCTACATTCATATCGCAACATATCCCTCAACTCTGAAATAAACTTCCATTACATGTTAAAAAGAGTAGCACCCTGCCACCTTCAAGGTAAACCTAGATAACTGGATGGGCAGTCTCAAATTCTCTCCTGGTTTATCTTTCCTTTCCCTCTTTGAGGCTATTGGGAACTTCTGAATATATTTTTTTTGGCTAGGTTTGAAATGATCTGCATACCAATTGCCTAGTAGTTACCTAAGAACCTAACCTATAAACTTATCTATCCTGGGTCTGTACTCTTCAGCGTGTTTGCTTCAGTTATATCTGAGAGAACATGATAAGCTTCTTAGCTGATGACAGAAAGAAAGGTACAGTAGTGGATGATGGGCGGAAGAGTTTAGTGAATGATTTGGAAAGGCTAATCAATTAGCCAGAAAGGTGACAGTTAACTTTTATGTAAACAAATACAAAGTCCTGTACTTGGGCCACATCAACCCTGGTGTGAAGTATCTGCTGGGAGGAGTGGACCTGATGGGAACAGAGAAGGAAAATCATGTTGGGGTGCACTCCTGGACTGGATCACTGGGAGTAGAATGAGAGGGTAGGGGTAGCAGCAAACAAAATGTATTTACTCAGGGGAGAATTCCAGAAGTAAAAAAGCAAAAAGGCAATCTGCTGACTTTACAGGGCCTTTGTCAGACATTAACCTGCACCATCTAACTTGTTTGTACCATTGTAGTAGCTTTTAATGTATATAAAATATTTACATTTCTTTGGATTAAGCTTAAGTTGATTTCCCAGAAATGCTTTGGAATGTACGCATGTGTGTAGGCTGCTAGCAGTGTGACATTACACATCATATATGTGTTAATGAGACAGCTCTGTAAAAACATCAAGTTATTCTTTCCAAAAAGTATTTTTCCTTCCACTTACTCCAAAACTAGGAGCACTACATACAAAAAACTTGTCAGTTAAGAACCATTCTGTCTATGTTATGTCTGAATTTATTATTTTTTTTTTTGGGCCTTTGTGCAATCTTAAATTTTATTCCTTGTATTTATGTTTGGGGTAAAGCGGGAAAAGATGTCCCTCAAGCATGTATTAATCTGGGAAAACCTTAGGTTTGGTCAATGATTCTAGGTACTGGGTCATTAAAAATTCAAAAACTCAGATATTTAAAAGTATGCGATAAGTCACTCATGTCACACATCACATCTCATATACATAATGTGACCTGGGGCTATATTTCTGAGCAAGAGAAAAAAATAATTGTTTCAAGTTTATTTTTTTTAAAGAAACCTACACCCATGTGCTTCTTTCTTATTATAAATTGCATTTCCTTCAATTTAATTCCAACCCAAAAGTGCCATATTCAAAAAATATTTACTTATTACTTTCTAGGTATTCACTCTGTATTTGAATTTGCAGTATATCTCCATGCTATTTTATAAAAAATTACATGCTTTTTCTTCTCCTATGCACCACACCATCTGTTACATTTTCTTTATTTGCAGTAGGTCAGTGAGCAGAGAGAAGGACATTTACACTAAAACAGTAATTCTAGCTACTTGTTCAATATAACTCTATTAAGAGTATGACATTAGTAAGCTCAGCCTAAGTGTAACATATTAGTTATTGGTTGTCAGCCAAATTCCTTAGATCTTCATAAGAGATTGTGACCTGGAACTACAATTCTGAATTTGAAAAAAAAAGCATCTAGCTCAGTTCCTTTTTCAGACCTAACACTCAAATGTCAATGAAAATACTTTTTACAGATTGCCACTAATAAAAGTCAAAGGAGTCAAAATCATGGAGAGGCTTTTCAGTGCTTCAAGAAGCTGGAGGTCTCCTTTAGGTGCTGTATTTGCTGGACTATAAATTGATGTAATCATGATATGAAAAATTAATAAATCAAGGTGAGTTCAATGGACTAAGTGTGGTATATATCCATGAGTGTCCTGAGGGCAGTACATTTGGTGAATATGAATGCAGTAATGACTTTGGAAGAGGAAAGAGAAACTGATGGCACTTCTGCCAGTGTGGTTCAGTCTACTAATGAAGAAGACAATGAAGATTTTATTTTGGAAGACTGGGTGAATGATGTTGGTATTGCATTTGTGATTGGATGAATGATGTTAGTATTGCACTTGTGATTGGATTAACAATGTTAGTATTACACTAGATGTGATTGGATGAATGATGTTTGTGCTGCACTTGTGATTGGATTAACAATGTTAGTATTACACTAGATGTGATTGTATGAATGATGTTAGTACTGCAGTTGTGATTGGATGAACAATGTTAGTATTACACTAGATGTAATTGGATGAATGATGTTAATACTGCACTTGTGATTGGATGAACAATGTTAGTATTACACTAGATGTAATTGGATGAATGATGTTAATACTGCACTTGTGATTGGATGAACAATGTTAGTATTGGATGAATGATGTTAATACTCCACTTGTGATTGGATTAACAATGTTAGTATTACACTAGAAGTAATTGGATGAATGATGTTAATACTGCACTTCTGATTGGATGAACAATGTTAGTATTACACTAGATGTAATTGGATGAATGATGATAATACTGCACTTGTGATTGGATGAACAATGTTAATATTGGATGAATGATGTAAATACTGCACTTGTGCTGGATGAATGATGCTGTTATTGCACTGGATGTGATTGGATTAATGATGCTAGTACTGGACTTGATGTGACTGCACATATATTAAGGCAATTGTTTAGACTAGTATTTCATTAGGCTAGATTGTTTGAACCTTCATTGGTCAAAGACTGCGAGTTGTTAAAGGTACAGCATGAAACATGTTGCAATTAAAGCAGCTGTCTGATGAAGTATGTAAGCAACTGTGGAAATACATGTATTTTGGGAGGTTTGAAAGGGGGAATTTCTAAGTTTGTGTTAGAGCAAAGAAGGCATTATGGCTCGGATTTACTAAGAACTCTCTGGGTATTAAAATGGTCTTCAGGTTGCCTTTATCTGTAATGTGTGTGTATGGAAAAGCAAGGATTATTTTGATATATTTTTTGCAGCATGAAAAATAACAAATAATGCTGACTTTGGTAACATGGAAAGAAATGCATAAAAACTCAAATCATATTTGTGTGCCAAGATTTTTCAGAAACCATTTTTCTGGAGAAGTCTCGGTTTATCAAGGTTAGTAAGGAGTGCTGGAGTAGATAAAAAAAGATTAATATAAAATGGCATTTCTAGATGTGTTAAAGTTCTTTTTTTTTTTTCTGACTGGGTGGTCACAGTCATTTTCCAGTGCTGAGGCAGCAGTGAGCAGATCACAAGGATTACCTCAACTATTGTGACATGCTGATAAAATGGGAGTTAGTGGTCCCTTGAAATATGGGGAAGTTGTTTGACTCCAGTAGACATGGAACAGGAATGAGAAGAACAGACTAATTCATGTTGAAAATGCAGGTCCTTAGATTCAGAAAAATGATCAACTCTCACAGTAAATGTTTACTGCAGGTAGGTCAGTTACCATGGTTATGAGAAAATATGATTCGGAGACAGGCAGGGCTGCAATGAGAAAAACACATTATTGGCTCATTAAGAATGCATTTGTGTTATAGTTAGATAACACTAGCAATGTTAGACCTGACAGCATTAGTATTCACCTTGGCAGCACATGCATCTCCTTGACAAAAACACCTCACCCCCACCAATCACATATATATATATATATATATATATATATGGTTTACCATCACAATGCCGACGTGCACTTGCACGACTATGAAGTATTCGAACATCAGATGTTCGAATACTTCATATTGCGGCAGGTGATGTGAGCGAACGTTGCCATTGCGAATGGACTGTGCATTCGCAATTCCAACGTTCGCTCATGGGAGCGGATCGCGGTACAGTGCGGTTAGGGAAATACATCCCTTTCCTCACTGTAGTGCGATCTCGGAGTTGGAATATTAAGTTAGGGGGGGTGCAGGGGGGCGCAGCCCCCCTGCTTAACTGTGTGTGTCGGTTAGGTAGGTAGGTGGTTATGGGAA
Organism: Protopterus annectens; assembly: GCF_019279795.1. Taxonomy (NCBI): domain Eukaryota; kingdom Metazoa; phylum Chordata; order Ceratodontiformes; family Protopteridae; genus Protopterus; species Protopterus annectens. The sequence goes on from NC_056733.1 coordinate 560,557,833, forward strand.
GGTTGGGTTTGCTGTGTATTGTAGAAAATGTCGCGAGCGACATTTTCGACAATACACCCTTGTTTTCGAGGTTAGGTGGATTCGGAAATGTTCATTTCCGATGTAACACTTCGAAAATAAAGACATGATTTGTTTTTATTTTCGAATTAATGATAGTAAACCTATATATATATATATATATATATATATATATATATATATATATATATATATATATACACACACACACACACACACACACACACACACACACACACACACACACACACACACACACACACACACACTCACATATCTAGACTCTCAGTTCCATTCCTAACTCTTCTAGTGTGACAACCCATGCAGACTTAGACAGACAGACATACCTACACATACAAGTATTTATGCAGCTTCAGTCATGCCCCTTCAGACACATGCGTGCACATACATACACATACCCCTACTCACACTTCTTTGTTGAACTTATCTGCACTGCAACTGCTTCCACTGGAGTGATTGGATGACCATCTGCACTGCAACTGCTTCCACTGGAGTGAATGGGTGACCACTGTTTTTTGACAGAATTCACTTTTTCCATTAGTAGTGAAAATTATGCAGCCATGTAATTCCCAGAATTAGCCCTTTCCTAGATTGCCACATTAGCATGCAACCCTGCCAGAGACGTAGCACACAATAAGAATAAAAGCAAGAAGTAGTTTATTGATAGGTAAGCACTTTCCCAGTGATCCACATTGCTTCTTCAGACATCAAAACACATCACCAAGACTTCATTTATACACTTTAAGAGTCATTAATCATCCTATCAACATAAAGCAACACACACCAATTAAAAAGGGGCAACCCTACACACACATTAAATGAATACACGTAAAATATTCTCAAACAATATACACATAATCACTTTAGTTTTCTAGGCTTCAATGGGACGTGGTCATTCAAACCACATTCACGGTGTGCCCCAAGTCTCAAAATCCACTGCAACTGAATTTTTGTTCCACGTTTTTGCTGTTTATTTGTTGGTGTGGTTTGTGGAACACCTACTGCTTGGGGACTGGTTTGTCTTTTTGTTATTTCTTTTTGTAAGCAGTGAGTATGGTGGAAGGTTTTATGGTGAATACAGAAGGTGAAGCTGGTCGTTCCCAGACCGCTGCCAGAAATCATAGTCTATTTAGTTTTATGGCTGGACATCAGAATCCTTTGCTCTTGGGTGAGTTGCCTCTAGTCATGAGTGAACAAAATTTATCTGATACTGTTGACTTTAAAGTACATGACTTAAAGCGCAATATAGGAAATGATCTTTTTAATTCTAAAAGACTTCAGTGTCAGTGCTTTCATCTGGAAGCCTGTTTAAATTTGAATGTTGTACCGAGGGGCCTCAGAGTTATGATCACATTTGGGGACACTTACCCTACATTACTGGCCCAGTGGCAGAAAATCAATTTGGTGACCAGTCCGGCATATTTGAAACAACTTGTGGACTTTTTTTAGCCTGTTGAAGTGGAATTGTGTAAAAAAAAATCACTCAGCAGCAGAAAGACTTAGTGGCTATTCTGAGGGAAGAGTCTGCTGATTTCTTCCTCAATGACCTGATTGAAAAGGTTGTGGGGTATGAAAAGAGATTATTGCAACAAAAAAGGAAAAAGTTGGCCAGGGATGATTTTTCTCACCAGCACGTCTTTACCTGGCCCAAGTCTCTGGAACGCCAGGAAAAAGCTGTAACCAATCATGGTATGGAATCTGCAGCTATGGCCAACCAGCAGCCTCCAGAAAATATTGTGCCCAATCAATGTGAACCAGGAACCATGATGTCCTCGGAGCCACAGTCATCTGCATATTTGACTCCATTGGATGAGTGTCCACCTATGATTATGGCTAACCAGTCCTTGGTGTTGGTCGATGCAGGCCCTGTAGTTAGATGGAAAATTATCTCTTCCCAGAAGGAGCAGGTTTTTCCAGGGTTGCCCCATCCTTATTGCAATCCATGGAGGAAATCATTGGAACAAGATGTGCAATGAGGAGGGCAGAAGAGGAAGGAGCCGCCACCCTCCAAACATACGAGAACTCTCAAGAAGATGTAGGGGCTCAATCAGGAGGTTTAGTGTGGAACATTTCTTTCCACAGTTTGACACATGCTGAGGAATCTCTTTTGGCAAAAGGTTTGACTTTTATTCCCTTAGCTAGACTGAATATTACTGATTTACTCGTAGAACTGTGTCTGTATGGACTCTTAGTTTCAAAGTAATTTATGGTGAAAATAGTGAATGTAATGGTTTAGCGCATTTTAGGAAACCCAATATTTTTGTGCCAGTTTTACCACCAGCAGTGGAAGTTTTTTTTATCAGTTTGTGAAACTGAATTGTATGATTTCTTTCTTCATAGGGAATATTGTTTGTCTGATAATTTAACTAAAACTGAGCAGCAAGCACTTTATGACTTACAAAGAAATGTGGATATTGTTATTCGTCTGGCTGATAAGGGGGGACCAATGGTCGTGTTTAACTTGGATTATTATTATGAGAAGATTTGCAGCATGTTGTCAGATTTAAATGTTTATGAGTCTGTTAATGCAGAAATAGTAACTGTTATGAAGCAACATATTGACAACAGCATTCTTGAATGTTTGTGCATGGGATTGATTCCTAAAGAACTTTATGAATATTTTAGGGTAGATTTACCCTTGATACCCCAATTGCATGGTCTCCCCAAGATCAACAAGAACCACACCCATCCCACTTTCAGACCCATGGGGGCTGGAAGTGGTTGGCTGACTGAGCCGATTTCTATCTACTTGGATAAGCAGCTGCAGGTGGTGCTAGATGAATGTCCTATAGTGCTTAAAGGCATGGAGCATTTTTTAAGAGATCTATATAGTGTAACATCTGGTCATGACCAGGAGGCATTCAGCATCCTGGTCACTTTAGATGCTGTCTCATTGTTCACTTGTATACCTAACCAGGAAGGGGTTGGGATGGTTAAGGTTAGTTTAACTAGGTATGGTAAATTTGAACCTGGGCATGTGGATCTACTTTGCTTTATGTTAGAACTAGTCTTGGATCACAATATGTTTGTGTTTAAAGACAAGTGTTACTGGTAGAAAGTCGGGGTTGTGATGGGCACGAGCTGTGCCAATTCCTATGCCAATTTGGTGATGATGGAGTGGGAACAACAATACATTTTTTATTTTATTTTATTTTATTTCCAGTTTGATAACCGGGGAAGTCCACTGGGTGAGAATACATTGAAGTAATACATTGAACACAAAAACACAAGCATACATTGAAGATAATACATTGCACACAAAAACACAGCAAATAGACTGAAAATTAATACATTATATACAAAAACACTCAGAGTTCTAATAGCAAAGTATTTTGACAGTTTTAAACAATGAAGTACAGTAGGCAATATGAGAAATTTGTTTTATGCTACTGAAATGTTACGAAGTAGGAAATAAAAGGAAAATATAGAATGAGTTTGAATGCAAGAGCAGGAAAGCAAAGGAGAAGAAAATAGTTTGAAGGAGAAGAGAGGACAGGAGGCAGATAGCAGAAGAAGAGGTAGAGTAATGTTCATGTTATGAATGAGTCCAGAAGAACATCTTTAAGGAAAAAGGCAAAAAGATTCAAATGTGAGACTAGGCAGACAAGAGGGTAGAGGGATGAGACCACTTAAGGGAAGTAAAGGGTTTAGTCAGGAGGGGAGGAGATAAGAGGAAGAGGAGGGAGCTAAGGACTGACCAAGGTTGAAGAATAGCTTGTAGTGACTCTTAGGAGGGAGGAACTAGGAGGAACTAAGATCTAGGTAGGAAGTAGACAATTACATTTCCAATTTTGGGAAAGGTGAGAATGGAGAAGAGATTTGAACTGTTCATAGCTTGTAGAGACTCTTAGGAGGGAAGGAAGTGAGTTCCATTTTTTTGCTGTAGTGTAAGAAAGTAGGAGTTGGCCAGAGGGTCGTTGTACACTGAAATAAGATTTTTGTGGCTAGATCTTAGGGGCCTTGGAGGATTATATATGGTTAAGCTATTGGATAATGCAGGGCAAGCAGTGGGGTTAAAAATTAGTTTGTGTGCAATAGTAAGTTGGAGGAAATCAAGATGATTATGGAGTTCTAGCCACTGGAGACTACGGAGGCAGAAGCAGTGGTGTGTAGAATCAATTTTATAGTAGCAACTTTCAAGTTTAGAGGAGATAGAGGTGGTGAGATTTGATAGAATAGGGCACCCATACAGTAGAGAAAGAGAAGGTAGGTAGTGAGAGTTTGTCTTGAAGATGGAGTCAGAAAGTTTGCATTTCTATAGAGCATACCGAAGTTTCTGATGTGTTTTTTTATGTTTAGTTGAATATGATTATTAAATTTCAGATGTTCATCAATGGTGACAACTTCTATTGAGGACTGTGAGAGGCTGGAGATTATGAAGGAAGACTTGTCCAGAGTCATTGCTTTTGAGGGAGAGAAGAGTATGATGTGGGATTTGTTGGCATTAAGGGAAAGATGATTTTGAAGCATCCAATTTTCTGTGGTTGTGAAGGCCAATTGGCAGAGCAGATCACAGTGGAGTCATCTGCATATTGTACTATTTTAGAATGAGGAATTGAAGTGTGGAGATCATTGATAAAAATGTTGAAGAGCAGAGGATAGAGCCCTGAGGGACACCAGTGGGGGTAGGTAGGAATTTTGAGGTACCAGTATTCCATTTCACAGCTTGGGATCTATCAGAGAGATAGCTTCTGAACCAAGAAAGAGAGTTATGGGAGAGATTGAGGTTAGAGAGTTGGTTGAGAAGGAGAGAGGATAGGTCAAGAAGAACAGTAGAGACAATATTTCCAGAGTCACGAATGAAGAGCAGTTATGGTACTGTGACCAGGTCGAAACCCATGTTGAGTGGGAGTGAGGAGATGGTTATTGAGGAGGTGGGGCATGAGTTGCTGGTGGATACATTTTTCAAGTATTTTGAAATTGGGGAAAAATAGCTATTGGTCTGAAGTTAGAGATGGTATTATTTTTACCTCCTTTATGGAGGGGCAAATGTGGGCTGCCCGCCAAAGCTTGGGAACATATGATTCTTGGATGGATCTATTTATGAGAATGCTGATAGGTATGGCAATGCCGCCTGCGCTTAGCTTGAGAAAGAGTGATTGAGTTTGGAGAGAAGTTGTTTGATACTGGTGGTAGACACTGGTTGTAGAATGAAAGTGGGAGGAGGAGGGAGAGAGAGAGTGAGGGGATGGATGAAGGGATTGTTAGTTAGGTTAGATTGAAGTTTGTTGTAGTATGATTTCCTTTATAATAAGTTTTTAGCAAGATTGCGGTTTTGCTTAAATTTGCAGTAAAGATGGAGGTTTTATTTTATTGTATAGTTTCCAAGTTTTGTGGCAGAGTTGAACGAATCTAGGATTGTAAGGAAGGTAGTATTGAAGAGTTCTAGTGCTTCATCTAGGGAAGAGTGTTGAGTGAATCCCAGTTTGTTAGTTTAAGGGTTTCAGAGAATACTGAAGAGTGTAATGTTGTTGGTGTGGAAGGTGTTGGGTTTTTAGGGTCAAAAGGGGAGATGATCACTTAATGAGTTTGGTGTCTGGTAATGCTGTTTGTTAGTTGAGAAAAGTTATAAAGATAGATTGACTGAGAGGGAGTATTATATTAATCATATTCCAATCAATATTTACATCACCTAGAATGATAGTCTCCTGTTTAATGTTGTTTGAAGCCCAACAGAGAATATCTGCATTCTTAAAGTTAGGAATGGTATTTTGGTAAGGGCAAGATTTTAGCAGGCAGTTGTAGACTACACACCACCTCCTTTTTTTTTTTTGGCGGATCGATCTGAGTGCTTGCCAGTGGGTAATATTTCAGGAGTTAGTAGTTTTTATTGTTAGTAATCCCCATGTTGGGATGAATAGATGGTTTGTTGACGACCTTTTTTTGGGTGGAAGGGTGATGACGTTAGCCTTGAGCTATTTTTTCAATACTTGAATAACAGCAGTAATTTTCTTAAGTTTACCATCAATATGTCCAAAGTAAGAGTTGAATTTTTGGCTGTAACAGTGATCAGAAGGGACTCTAGGCTATTAACCCAAATGCATAGAAAGGAGTGTTATAGACTGTCTTATTTGCATAGGGAAATTATGCATCCCCAACACATCTTCAATAATATTGTGAAGGGGCAAGCAATGAGGACATCACGCTTATCCTGTGAGGCCACAGATTTTATGAATGGCCTGAGTAAGTTGAAGGATGAGTTTGCAGAAAGGGGGTGTGGTCAAACTGAAATAGATCAAGCTTATCAGCTGGTACTCTGAGAGAGAGAAGGTAGAGCAAGACCCTACTTCTCTGCTCATGGTGGGGAGAGAAGGAATAGATCTGAGCATAGAAAAGATGCCCCAGTGATCTTGTCATGCACACAGGAGGTGAGCAGAGTAAGGGATGTGATTCATAGTAACTGACACATTCTCCATGTGGACCAGAGGGTAAGTAAGATGGTGGGTAAATGACCCAGGTTCATCTATAAGAACAGAAAAATGGTAAAACAATGGTTGTGTTATCCAAGAATGCTCAGCACTTTCAGTAAGAGACCACTGGGCACCCTCAGATGTGAGGCATGTGCCCACTGTGAGTTTATTGATGTTAAATGCCCTGAAACAGGTAATTTGTGGGAACTTAGAACAGACGCAGATTGTAACACCAGAAATGTTATATATGTGGCTCACTGCTGCATGTGTTTCAGGTTCTATGTGGGCAAAACTAATCGTCGCCTCACAGAACAGGTGAGGGATCATGTCTATTGTACCAGGAAGGGCTACGACTACAGTGCCTTAGCCAAACACACCCTGCAGGAAGGAAATGAGTACACTTTTTTATTTCAGGTTTTGCATGTATTGATTGAACATGGTAGGCTGGGGGATTTTGTTAATAGGATAGAGAATGTAGAGTTGCAGTGAATTTTGAGATTTGGGGCACACTGTGGACTTGGTTTGAATAAACACGTCCCGTTGAAGCCTGTCTTAAAGTTAAGAAAACTAAAGTGATTATGTGTATATTGTTTAAGAATATTTTAGGTATATTAATTTATGTGTGTAGGGTTGCCCCTTTTTAATTGGGTGAGTGTTGCCTTACTTTGATAGGATGATTAATGACTATTAGAGTGCATAAATTAAGTCTTGGTGATGTGTTTTGATGTCTGAAAAAGCAATGTGGATCATTGCGAAAGTGCTTACCTACCAATAAACTACTTCTTGCTTTTATTCTTATTGTGTGCTACGTCTCTGTCAGAATTTTTGTTCCACTTTTTTTGCTGTTTATTTGTTGGTTTCATTTGTGGAACACCCACTGCTTGGGGATGGGTCCACTTTGTAAATTCGAAATACTGAAATCTCGAATTTCAGTATTCCGAACTTACAAAGCCGAATACTCACATTTCCGAAACCAGCAGAAGCACGAAATTCAAAATACCGAAACACGGATATTTTGAATTTCTACTTCTGGGGGTACAGAATGTGGAAGTTTGGGTTTAATTTTGGTAAGTTTGTGTGTGTGTAAAAATGTTGGTTGGAGTTTAGTGTGTGTATGTGTGTATTGTGACTGTTATGTGTGTTTGAGGGACTGTAAGATGTGTGTGTGTGAGTTTTGTTTGTGTTATTGTTTGTGCGATCTCGGAGTTAGCATATATAAGTAGGGGGGTGTGGGGGGCACAACCCCCCACATGGGGAGTGCAGGGTGGCTTGCCCCCGTGATTATATGTAGTTTAGATTAGCTTGTTTGATTGTGGGGAGGAGTTTTGTGTAGGTTTATGTGTGCACTGTATGTGTAGTGTGAGTACGGGATTTTGAATTTCGCGGTTGTGTGTTTTCGAGTTTGTGAGTTGTGGTTGGGTTTTTGGCTTTGTGGTTTCGGAATACTGCAATTCGAGATTTCAGTATTTCAGAATTACAAAGTGGACCCTTGGGGACTGGTTTGTCTTTTTGTTATTGTTGGTTAAAGATAATTATTCAAATGATGTATGCAATTTTTATATCTTTGTCTTTGAGTGTAGAGTTTTTAAAATTTATTACCACATTGAAAGCTTATTATATAAACCCAAAGAGAAGTAAAACTTTCCAAGGAAAGTTACATTAACATATAAACAGGAAAGCATATAAGTTACATGCTTATGTTTATGACAGTCAGTTTTTCCTTTTTCAAATGTCCACAACTACAACCAGCATACCAGCAGAAAAGTAGAATGACATGGCTTTGAGTATTACCACCGTGCCTTCTGCAATCAAAAAAGAATTTTACAAAATGGAAAAGAATGATGGACCAGCATCCAGGATGGCTCTTCAGTATTCTTATGACCTTCTGTTACTTATACATATCACTCTTCTTGTAGGTCCTAGCAAATGATTCTGTAGCTAAAAAGAATGGGAAACTCACTCCATATTTAAGTAACACACTTCCCATAGAACCGTTTGAGCTACTCTGAAGCTACTCCCATCATCACAACACTCTGCCAGTTGGTAGAAACAGTACATCACAGAAGTAAGGGAAAGTAGCAGTCTTTTGACCCCTGACATCTAACAAACTAAGCAGCAAACTGTACATGCATGTGCAAATTTCAGCAAGAAGTCCATAAGTGCATCTGAGGATTAATATTTAATTCCTAAAATGTACTAATTAAAGTAGACACACACACACACACACACACACACACACACACACACACACACACACACACACACACACACACACACACACACACACACACACACACACACACCTTCACAGAAGTGATCTGTACACAGTACTAATACTGAGTGGAAAGATTTATCAGTGATTTCATTATGAGTGCATATATTGTAGTGTGATAGACTTGGGAGCTACAGCTTTTGTCCAAGAGACTCATGCTCCCAATCTGCATGATGAAGACCTTTGTTCTATACTGTCCATATGCAACTCTGTATAATATAATGTTATTAAGTGCTACGTTATAGTATAGATTTTAATATAACAGATGAATGATATGATCTCAGTTGTAATGAAGCTGGGCACTACAAGTAAATTATTTAACCAAAACCATCCAATGAATATGCCAAAAAATGTGGAACAATTCATTGAGCACTTTCTTCCTCACCATTAACAGGACTTTTTCAGAATAACAGTGCAACACAAATCATCCATTTAAATACCTTATCAATCATGTGACTCCATACAGAACAACATTTAAAAATTTACATTAAAGACATATACATTCAAATTTAAATGAAAATATGTAAATTCCCTCCAACATTAAAATAATTGTCTATATAGTAAAAATGAATTTAGAAATGTCACACATTAAATTATAAAAAATGTTAAAAAAGAAATATTTTAATAGAAGAAGTAAAAATGTGCCTTCATTTAACTTTTGGTTTAACAAGTCACTTTGATGATAAAATATTTTATAAGCATCAGCTCATTTAATCCTGGATAATTATCATCTTGAAGCATTAACTGCCACATGATCTCTCTAATCTCAAACAAATTCTTAAAATCTTCTTCCCTTTTATCTTTAAACAGATGCTCAATAACTGAAAAAAAAATTACATCCTTTTCTACTATTAATATGCCTAGATAGTGCATTCTTCATATTGTTTTTTATAGCATAAACATATTTTTTGATTCTTTTAGAAGATTTTCTTGTTGTCATACCAATATAAAAACATGAACAAGTGGAAAGTGGCAATGTATATTACACCTGTAGAATTACATATGTAGTGATGTAATATAGGAATTGTCTGTTTGCAATATGCTACATCTACGCAAGGCCCTTCATTCACAAAATTACATGTACTTCATATTCCACATCTATAAGTTCTTTTATATTTGTTTACCATGTACGGTTCTTCTCTATTAGTATAATCTCTAAACAAGATTTTTTAAATTCATATTCCTTCTATAAATAAATTCTGGTTTAGTTCCTACAACCACAATCAAATATTTATTCCATGTAAGAAACTTCCAATTATCTATAACTGCATTTCTAATACTGTTAAAATCCAAACAAACATCCAAACAAAAACACAATTCATATTATTATAATTATGTTTACTACTACTTCCTTAGTTTTAATCCTTTTCTTAAAATGTGTGAAAATTGTATTTTTTATTTATAATTTCTTGTGCTATTGCTTATAAAAAACTTATTATTGTAGTCTCTTTCATGAAATAATTGTGCAATGAAATAGTTTTCTTTAAAAAATATTCATCTATAGGTAATATAGGCAATCTTATCTTTGGGCCTCTTGTTATATATTAAAATAAGGGTGATGGCAATTAATAATGTATATAACTATTCACAGAGGTAATATTTCCTGTAAATATTACCAAAGAACACTGTTTATTCACATCTATATATATATATATATATATATATATATATATATATATATATATATATATATACACACACACACACACACACACACACACACACACACACACACATATATCTATTCACACCAAAAAAGTTACTTTATAGCTGCTGTTTCCTGGACAAAACTTTAAAAATGGCACTTTTATTTAACTTCTTAATAAATATATTTATCATCAACTAATCTCTTATAGTATAAAACATTTTGAAAACACTGAACAGTAGATAAAATAATTTTCTCAAACTAACCTAACACTAAATTTGTGAAAGATGGTATGGCAGTACCCCCATTGCATATTTAGATATCTGTTAGAATTATCTGGAGTTAAAAATTAAAAAGTTATTATATAGTAAAAATTCAAGTAATATACATGCTGTAGTAATACTAGTAGCAATCAAATGTGTATACTTTTGGAAAAAATACTTAACATAATCAACACTTTCATCAATAGGAATACAAGTATACATTGACTTGATAGCTATTCAAGTTTCTTCCACTGAAAAATTGTAAATACATAGTTTTTCTAAAATAACCCAACAATTCTTTTATATACGTTGGTAGTTACTGAACCAAAGGATTCAAAACACTATCTAAATATATAGAAATACCTTCAGTTACATCTCCAGGAGCAATTACTGTAGTTCTAAATGACAGAGGTTTACCTCTTCAGCAAATTTTCAGAATTCCAAACAATATCCCTATTTTCAGGTAAGAAATACACATAAGTTCCAATAGTTGTGGTTCAATGTATTTTGGGAGACCAGATCTACTAACACATATTTCATACAATTGTATTGTATGTGTATATCCACTAAAGTCACATCTTTATATTCGCATGTACTAGATAACATCAGTTCCATATAGCATGCTTATTCTTTTTGGCATATATTTGTAAGATCACCACTCTTATCAGTTTCACAATTCTGAGATTTTACTATTGATCAACTGTCTTATCTTACTGCTTTATGTTCCACATTATTCAAATAGTAAAACTGCCCTTTGGTTATATAAGAATGCATTGTAAAGTATATGAAGTGGAAATCTAATTTAACTTTGAGGTGACTTGGACGCTTAGTGGAGATGTAACAGTCTAAATTAATGCAAAGTTGCATTCCTTTAATGATGTAATATCAAAGAGTTATCAAGAGTTTTTATGTATTTGTTTTTTGATATGCTGTGGTGTTGTTAAGTTTAGTTTTGATTGGTTAGATTATGTTCTGAAATGCTGTATTGCTTTATGATTGATGAGAAATAAAAGTTATTTAGAAAAAAATGGGGACAAAATCCTTGAAAAAGATGATTCATGCCAACAATCAAACTATAGAACAATAACATTATTCACAATGTAAGATGGATGAAGGAGAAAGGGGATCATAGCAAACTTGTTCTTTTTATTTATTTATATATATATTTTTAACTAACTTGTGGATTTGGGTTAAGGCTCATTTTCATTAAAGGCGCAGGAGGATCTAAGAAAGTGATACAACAGATGCATAAGGGGTATTTGCTCTGCTAAAACTATCAAGGATAGGGGAAACATATAAACACCCCAACATATCCTTGTTTGATCCATCTTTGGGTTATACATATGCAAAAAATAAAGGCTCATAACTACCTTCAGAATGTAAGGCTATGAACCTCTAAACCTAAGGACTACAGGATGAAAATGATAATTCTGACAAATGATTTTCTTTTCATAGTTCATTTTTTGTTCCTTTAAAATGACAATAGTGAGGTGTAAACCTTGATGATAAAAATGAAATCCCAGCGTGGCAGCCCTCAACTGGTCATTTTAGCATATAAGAAAAAAAAAGAATGACCAGTTATAGTATTGCAAGGACATTAGTACTACAGAAAAGTTCAAGATAAGATAAAGCATGCTTTTTTTCCATTTTTTTTTTTGCAATTTCGAGGTGCAGCAATCCTTTAATTGGGAAGTCACCATAGATTTCAATAATTAGCAAATAATCATATTTTATTTCTTGAAGTTCTTACAACTTTATGAAGACTTGTTTTTATTTGCACCTACGCAGGGGGTTTCGCTCTGCTTCTCCTACTGCAGTATTACACATGGACTTGGTACTTACTACTCAGTAAAGTTTGAATTTGGTATTTTTTTAACCCAAGGCAAGCTCAGTTATTCATTCTTATTAAATATGAAAGCATCCTTGTTAAAGAGAGCTTAAGAATCATATGCAAAGATTGAAATGGAAGTCTGCACAAATCTTCTGTTTCAGCCCTGTTGCAGAGTCAAACTCTCCTTTTGATAAGCTGGAATGTGCAGTGGTCATCCAGTTATTATGACATACTAAAAAATTGCTACAAGACCATGGCTGCTGTTACTGTTTTATGAATGCCTCACAGGCAGATGTTATATGTAGGCAGAGACTGTTGATGCAAATGGATGGATTCCAGTGCAGCTCAGTTTAAATCTAAAGAGAGATTGCATACAATTTGCTTGCAGCCAAAATGCCTTATCTTAAATAATAAGTTTTAACTTATTATGTTTCATAGGCATTCAGATTGCATTTAAAATTAATTGTAATTTAAATCAAAGCAGCCCATACTATCCATCATGTAGCTGCAAGCTGAAGTGTTGTAATTATATACAAAGCTTATCAGACTGGACGCTATAGACAGAATTGTGGACTTCAAGAAACATTAAAATCACATTGTCAATCTTTGTACTTTATCCCCAGAAAGTGGAGGGCCAGAAAAAAAATGTATGTTTTTTTTTAAATTTTGATGCATATTTTAACAGACATAATATGACACTATAAAATGAGCGTGCACAGCAATTTGTGTTATCAATATGCAAGGTGTGCTGGCATATGATTAGTCAGTCAGCTTGTATGCAGTAATGAGGCATCAGTGCTGGTGAAACTAAGCATATTTTCTTCATTAAGCACAAGAGTCATTTATTTTAACTTGGACTAAATATGCAGATAGAAAGCCTACAGGGTCAGTACAATTATATAAGAAGCACCATGTCAAAGTGAGTGGCTAGATGCACATGATCTTTAACTGCTAGCACATACATGCACTTCCTTGAAATACTATCTTGTTGTAAAGGAAGTGGAAATTATCAACATGGGGTTACAGCAGTCAAACTGTTTGACGGTCATGACCAGGCAATTGTAAACTTAACAAGTAGACTTAAACATTTATGCTGAGCAATCCTCAAGACAGTATGGGATTCCATTTACTAAGGCAAAATTTCCAGACAGATGCAAAGTATTGGAAACTGATTAATGTTATTGATAATAATATAGTGTAAAGTAATGACAAAGAGAGGTAAGAAGACAATTTATTGCATCACAGCCAATTGCACCTCCAGGCGTTTCTGCAGTTATCTCCTACTGATGCCTCTAGGCATCGTGTTGTTTGCTCATATTTGCATTATTAATTCCAAAACCGTCTAACATATAAGGTATCAGAAAGTTTGACCTCTGACTGATTCAGCTAAAGGAATATTGAATATTATTTGTATACTGTTTATTTGTATTGTAATACTTTTCATATTTCTCTAAATATCTCAGCATTCAGGTAATAAAGATAGAACTGCATATAAAAGCTCATAGCTGTATAAAGAAAATCCTGCTGGCAGTATGTGTCTTGCTTGAATGATTACTGGGATATCATAAGCTGTTTATACAACATTACAAAATTAATATTTACTGCCTTTATTTTGGTTTAGAAAATCAAGTTTAAAGCATCAAACTGAATGAATGCCAGTAAAGTAAAGATTAATTTATCCTGAATAGTTTGCCATTGATAGTTTTCTAGTAACACTTCTGGTACCAGAGATATGAATATTTGTTTGAACTGTAAGGTGGTAACTTCATTTTTCTAAAGGTTCAAGCCACACCCACTGGGAGTTAAAAGTGTGCTCTCAAAGGAGCTGTACTGGAGGAAATGAGTTAAAAAAGAAAGGTAGTAATCTTAATGTAGGGCAGCAAAGTAAAAGAAAACATAAATAGTCTAGTATACAACATATGCAACAGACAGGTGTTAACATGTGAATGAAATGTAATACTACAGAAAGGATATGTACTGAGGTGTAGGGTGCATCAGTGGTTTCTTATATAACCATCTGATATCCTTTGCGTGCTTCTGAAGGGGTTTAAATACAATGTCCATAATAATAATTCTGATGAAAACCTTTTTCAGGCTGAAAGAGCTAAATCAGTTATTGTTTTATTACAATAAATTCTGAATTTTTTATTTACTTTGCTTTTTAATGGATTTAAGGCATTTTCTTTATGTTTGGAATTTTTACACCTTGTATAAGTGGTTGTAGTTTCTAGAAGTTTAAATGTCCCAAATAAAATCAGAAGGTGTGTACTAAACTAATGAAGAACATGCCCCTTGGTATGAGTTATCAGTTCAGTCTCACAAAAGAGTTGACAATATCATAAAAGCTTAGTTCAGTTAGCAGACCTAGCTCCTGAGAAGTCAGCTGGGGATATAGAAGAAGAGAAGCATTTTGACAGCTCAGTTCTCCTGGGAGCAAGGGAAGGGAAAATTATTTGGTGCTTCCACTCCCAATCAGTGAAGATCAGGCATGGGTGGTGAACTCACCAGTAATACACTGGGGACAAATCTGCAGATGTTATTGGAATACATTAGTTCTGTCACTGCATGTCCTGTGCACAGGGTGGAGGTGGGGGGGGGGGGGTGAGACTTCGATAGGGCATACACAAAACATTCTCTCTCTCTCTCAACTGTGGCAATATGTTGTTCCTCTAGCATGCCTCAGTCTCCTCTAATTCAATGGAAAAGTTTGTTGGCTTTGCGGAAACAGAGACTGAAGAAAGGCACCAGGAGCAGCTGATGCTCAGCTGGTCAGGGGAATCTAAAAATGTTTAAAAATTAAAAAAAAATGAAATGAGGAGTAAATGAAATTTACAGTTCTAATGAAGATATTAACACGTTTGTTTATTGTCTGGGTGGGAAAATCTTTCTGAAGTCCAAAATGCAAAGGTATATGTATGGATGATTATGCTGTTAAATTGGGGGCAGGATGATTCAGCTAAACAAAGTAAGACTGCAATAGACAGGAAGGCACAGGGATTATAGGCAAATGAAGAAGATACAACACATAAGACCAGGCATGAAAAGAACAGTGGTACAAAGAAAGAAATGGAAGTTAAAAATATAAACGATGATTAAAAGGTAGAAAGCATGACAGACAAACCTGGAAAGAAGAACTGTAACATTGTGTTGAGCAGTGGCATTAGTGTATACAAGTAAATGAGGGGCTTTAAGCAGTGCAATGATAGAGAAACTCAGACAGAAGCTGGGGCAAATGATTAAAGGGACAAGAATATGAAGATCCCAGGATATTAATTGTTCATGCAGGATTGACAAGGCACAGCAGGGAGAAGGGCAGCACTCCGTGTTAGGCAAATTAAAAACACCAAGGTAATAGAAGGCAGATGAAAACAGCAGGGACAATATGAACCTTGAGGCCTGACAAAAGTTAGCAGCCCATTAAACTAGATTTAAAAAGTTGATAGTCAGTGTTTAACTACTGTATGTTGACTGATGCAGAAAGAGAAGATGACAAAGAGGAGAAAAATGGGTAAAGACTTGGAGCAAGAAGAAGAACTATTTTAAGCTCCCAAGCACATTGGTGCATTCTGCATCCAAATCATGGACATGAAATGAAATAGTGGAGGTAGAAGATGATGAATTAAGTCACCTTCCACGGAATTGTACTGAAGATGCAAAATACTGTACTTTGTAGTTAGCAAGGATGAGCAGATCTGAGACCTAGAAATAAGCGTCCATGGCCAAGCATAACTATGTAACAGTCTTTTTCACTGTGACTGAGAAGCACGGTGAAGCAAGTAAAAATAAGTAAAGTAAAGGACTATTGAAAGGTGGACCTGGGTAAGCTACAGGAGCACATTGATGCTAAAATGGGAGACAGGAGACAGATGTAGGGAACAAACCACCTGTGGGTAACCATGAAGAGGAGCACTCTAATAGGCAGCTATGGAAACAGAGTTATGAAATAAGAACAGGGTAGGGAGAACACGAGTGTAAATGTTGCACATCAGGGAAGGTAGGGAGGTAGCTGGCAAGGAAAGGTCATTTCAAAAAAGTGGAGAAAAAGTCAGGAAGGTAGAAGGGATACAAAGGTAGTAAGAAAGCAAATGTGAATGTAGAGAAAGATCTGCATAAGGAATATAAACGAGGAATAAAGTATTCTTTAGATATAAAGGGAAAAGAAGAAGGTGAAGACAGAACTGTTGATCATGAGAGGACAGAGCATAGTGAGGATTATGAAGGAGAAATTGTAATCAATTCTTAGTTTCCTTCTTCACATATAGAAAATAAAGCAGGAAGATCATCAATCTGGGTCAGGAAAAAAAGGAAAAAGTCATAGGATCATAAAATCACACAAAATGCAAGGCAAATAAGTCACAGGATCGTTTACAACTTGCTAATACCTTCCTTCAGTTCCAAGGGAAGTGGTAAAAAAGAAACTCAAGGATTTATTATGTGTCAGTGGTGCAACAGGTAGCAAGCTCATCTTTGGTGCAGAAGGCTGTGGGTTCTATTCCCACACCAGGTAATCTACTGCTGATTCTGCAGTGCAGTATAAGTGGGGTGCTGCACTTTTGAATACATTGTACTTCAGTTGATAAACTGAGATCCTATCTGCTTGAGTTGGTGGTTGCTCAGGTGAATGTAAAAGATCCCACTGCACCAGTCAAAAAGAGTAGAAGGTCCCTGATGCCCTGGCCAAATTTCCCCTAGTAGTATAAATACCACCTCAGGTCTCCTCTGAAAATAGGTTATTAGCCTAATGGGACTAAACTTGTTATCCTTCAGGTGAGCTGTTAAATTGAGACCCCCATCTGCTCTAGTTGGTTGCTCAGGTGGATGTAAAAGATCTCACTCCACCAATCAAAAAGAGTAGGAGAAGTTCCCTGATACCCTGGCCAAATTTATCCTTGTAGTATAATAAATATCACCTCAGGTTTCCCCTGAAAAGAGGCTGTTAGCCTAATGGGACTGAACCCATCAACAAGAGGATAAATAAATAAATAAATAAAAAGGTACAGGGTCATAACAGCACATCTCCCTAAATCCTCAAGGGCCTACAATGTGTGATTACAGATTCTCCAGCAGATCTCTTTAGCCATTCATTCAGCAACAGTGACATTCAGGAGGAATGGTTTGGAGGCTATGATAGTATCCTCCAAGCAGGGATATAGAATTAATGTAGGAAACTACAGAATCATAAGCCTGATCTCAGTATCAGGGAAAATCATGTAAATAATGTTATGAGAAAATGTAGTTGGTTTGCTGAAGACCAATGGGTTTGTGGAAAACATTCTATGTCATTTCAAGCTAATTCATTTTTATGATTGGGTTACTCTGAAATTGACAAAAAGAAAAATGGTCTGTGTAGTATACCTTGATTTACCTTTGACTCAGTCTTACAGACGAGACTGCAGGCAAATTGAGGTTGAAAGGTGATTGAGTGCCTGGAAGCAAAGAACAGATAAACAAGGAGAAAGGAAGGGCATCTGACAGTTAGTCACAGGAAAGAGAAATCATTAGGGGAATTCCCAATGTTCAGTTCCTGGACTTGCAATCTTTGGTATCTTCATATCAGATATTGCAAAGGGTATTGAGGAAACAACCTCTCTATTGTGGATGACACTAAGGCAGATACAGTAGGAGATAGGGGGAAAGTCTTTAAAGGGAATTGAAGAAATTAGCAGAGTGGGTTGAAAAGGGACATCTGAGTTTTACTGCAGAGAAATATAATGTGCTTTAACTGGGTTATAATAATTCTAAAGAATATAAACTTGGAAAAGTGGCCCCAAGACCACAATAAGCATAGATCAAGGAGAAGAACTTGGTGTGGTAGAAACTACAAAAACGAACCACCAGATGCAAAATGAGAAATCTGTAGGCTAGGTCCATAAGATGGTGGGAGGTATCCTTAGAGGAACAAATTAAGGAACAAAGAGGCTATATTGTCACTCTACATAACCTTGGTCAGTCTCCAGATGGAGTTTTATACCAAGATGCAGTGTCCATACAGGTATGAGGATATCAAGATAGTCAAGAAGGTAGAAAGAATGGCTACTTGGAGTGGAAGACAATGGTAAAAACAAAGGTTATGACAGTTAAATCTGTTTTCACTTGAGAATAAGTGAGCTGTGAAGTGGGTGCAGATGATACCTATGGAACAGCTGGAAAAAGGAGGAGGAGGAAGGAGTAGGAGACCTAGTTACCAGAACAAAGGAACAAAGTTCAAACAGGAAGTCAGAAAGTACTTTTTTTCCTTTGAAGGAATAGTGATATCTGAAAAAGATATTGGAGTGCTTAGCAGACTGTGAGAAGACAGAGCCCTTCAATAAGGCCTAAGATTAGTGATGGGTGAAAAGAAGTAACATAGCATGAGTAACTGAACTGTATTATCTACATAAATAAGGCAGAATATGCAAACAATTTGCTTTTTTCTTCTGTCACAGCTATATAATGAAATTTAAGAAAAGTAAAAACACTACGTTTTTAAGGTATGGATAAGACAGGAGTGAGTAGCAATATCATAGTGTGGGGCTGAAAGTGGAGCAGATGGATATCTCTTGGTGGGATTTTAATTAAACTGTATTTAGCTACAAGGCAATATAGCCATTTTTTATTTGTATTTATTTATTAATTTACTAGCCAATTAGGTGAAGTCGTCCTCATGGACCCTTTTCAGCCATGACCAGCTACAAGAGCAACGGTAAATGGAATGTATACAAACACTTTAGAGCAGCTAACAGTGACCAGAGATGAGGACTGAACTCCAGATCTTGAATCAGTGAAGCAGTGATCTTAACCACTGTGCCATCATCGTATTCATTTGTAGTTATTAAAACATAGGGTAACATGAGATATTCATCTTCAATTAAATGCAGCCTGTTTACTTAGTGATATTTACAGGTATATTCACAATTCATAAATGTAAAGATGGGTTATATTAACAACCAACAATACTCTCTGAGATATCCAATGGATATATAAAGTGCTGTGTATGTAGTATGCTAATAACGTCATGAAGCTCTTGCTGAGGCTGCCCCATACAGCTGCAGTAAATTCCAGAAATGTATTTTTCAATATAATAGGTCTCTGAATAAAATAAGGAATCCAACTATATATATATATATATATATATATATATATATATATATATATATATATATATATGTATCTATGGCCACACTGCCATCCTGACATTACTACTACAACAAGCTGTTGGGGTAATGGCTTGCTGAGTTGAGGGCAAGTACTTGAAGCCACTTTGAGGCTTGGAGCAGTTAACCATAGTAACTAATTATTCACGAGGGCCCTATTCTGTTTTTTTTTAATTGTGTATTGATGCTAAACATCAATTGATAAGTGTGACACAGCTTAAAACTGATCTGCTATATGGGTTTCATGAATATGTGCTTTGGTAGACTTTGAAATTTATTTTGAAAATCATGCTGACAATCTGCTTACAATAGTTCCAGTTTTATGTAGCATATTAAATATAAAATCAAGTAGTTCTAAAATGTTATTTACCCCTATTTATAAGTTTAGCATATGGCAAATACGAATATGTTGTTTTATTATTAGCAATACAAAGCAAAACATTTTACCGAGTGAAAAGATTGCACTGAAGGCTAACCAAGAACATTACAGCTCTGGATAATTTAACTTAGAAAGACTTAAGTATCTAAACGTATTTATACTGATTTATACATGTATAATGAGAGACGTTATTCTTGCTCATAATGCCATCATGTACTAATACTAGCTTGGGTGCAATTCAGTAAAATTAGCTAATCAAAGTAATGGTCCAGTATGCAAAAGATTTAGGTTGCTGAAAACAGCTGGCAATAGAACACAACAACTGATTTAGTATTTAGAATGAAATGAAAAATGGAGTGGTCTAAGCTGTGTAATTAAAAATGCTTTGCTGCAGGGTAAGCAGTTATTGGATGATGAAGTAAGAAAGGTGGACAAGTGGAAAATGTCTCTTTTGTGTGGTGAGTTTATTGGCATCTTCAGATACAAAAATTGTGTTTCATGAGTTTTGCATACAACAAATGTTCTATTTTTCTGCACACGAAATTCTTCAGTATTGCTCCCAGCTGAACTCACACAAAGTATGAGTTGTACCTGCAGCTCACACTGGCTTCACTTCAGTAAGGTCTTATTGGTGTTACTAGTGTTGTTATAGTGCTGTCATGGCACTTGCACCTCCACACTTCCAAACTGAGGATATTTTTCAGTCCCAACCAAAAGGCAGAACATAAGTCCAGGACTCACCATGTCATTGTGCTGTGTATTTCATTATTTGCTTTTATTACCCAAGAAAACAAAACACACTACTGAAATACCAACTGCCTCTAGTGATAATTCCAATGATGCTTATCGCTACCTGAAAGTTTTATATGGGAAGGTAAGAGACAAAGAAAATAATGCTGCAGCCAACAATAAAACATCACCAGAGTCTCGTTGTTCTATGATGTACTCAAACCTAGAGTAAAATAAAATAGTTGCTTAATAACTTAGAAACAACTGTTTCAAAGTGGTTTCAGGAAAAGAAATGTTATTGTAACTTATGACAGTCTATGTCTGTGTGATCTCCATGAAAGATAATTAAACTGTTGGTCAGGAAGTAAACATAGCTTGCCACTACAGTGTGTGGTGCAGAAAGTGACAAACAGAATATTTGCCCCATCAGTGACTATTTTCAACTGCCCTTTTTTTTTCTACAGATAGCTTTTAAAAATGTCAGCTTTCCCCATGATTGTGCCAGTGAGTCTAAAATTAAATTTTAACCTCCATGGCATCAAGATAGGGAAAGTGTGTGGTGTGTCCATAGACTTTAGTAGATGCATCACCTCACATGTGCCAAGATGCACCCATTAAGGTCTATGGACACATCCCGCATTATCACTCACTTGGCATAACTGAGGGATAAACTAAATTTATTTGGGCTATGGTTTAATAAAAATTTTACAAAGCTTTTTTTTTAATTAAAAACAGTTCAAATAAATAAGGAAAGAAAGTAATATAGGTGCATCACAACACTTAACTCATTAAATGCTGAAATTACAAATATGAACAAATTACTTAAAGATTCCATGAGTGTATATATAAGATGGTAAAATACCATAAATACAATAAATGTTAGCATGCTCCACACCTAGGCATAGTTTATCATTTAAAGAGACTGCATATGCAATGGAGTACAAATGAGAGCACCAGCATTATCAACAAGTAAATATCTTACCTGAGTCAGTACTGAACTAGTACATAAGCTCCATGCACAGGTGAGCTGAACAGCTTCATCCCTAAATGGTGGTGATGGTAGTTGTGTGTGTGTGTGTGGGGGGGGGGGGGCTATGAGATTTTACCAGGGGACACGGAGGACCACACATGTTGATGATCTCTCTAGACATCATAGAATGATGGATATTGACATAAAACTCAGAGGATTCCTGTAGTTTCACTATGAATAATAGCAGCTATAATTTAAACAATCAAAACTCTGGTTTATCACATGAGATTTCAGCCTTGTATGTTGTAATCCACTTGTTTGTAGCATGCATCATGGAATTTGATGGAACAAAGTGGCAAGCTGTAATGGTGCAAGTAATCCTTGCAAGCATTTTGATATCACTTCTGTAGACTAATGCAGACACTGATAAGTCCCTGTCTGTCATCCCATCTCCAGAGCAGTGCATGTCTGGCTGTTGGCACAGAGGGGTAAGATTGTGACTTGCAGTTTCTATAGTATGAAGACTGAATCCCACAGCCCTCATATGTTTACTTTGTGACCTTGAGTAAGTCACTTAGCCAAATAGTGCTTGGGGTGCAAATGGGAATTTGGGCGAGCCTCCTCAGTGGTCCTCTGGGCTGTAAGTGAAGCAACTACCTATAGAATTATACAACAGGCACAGACTCCCATATTATTATTATTAATAATACCTCCAAGAGCTCATGTTAAACCATTTCATTAAAAATATTAAAAGTAATATCCATATAGTCTTGGAAACAGCTGGAGATTTCAAATTAGAGCAGGCAGATGTCACACATACAAGATGATTAACAGTAGCGCTTGGCCCCGATGACCAGTAATCTTAGTAACAAAAAAAAAGAAATACTGGTGAGCATTCCTTTCAATTGTATGTCATCATGGGGAACATTCCTCATTTTAAGATGGAAAAACCTTCTATGCTGGTTTGGGTAGAGTCATTATGGTTAAAGAGTAACAGCACCTGAAGAGACAGCTGCATACTGAAGGCAAATTCCGTGCAAAACTAACAGGATTTCTACGTTGGAAAGAACCAGCTTAGTCATAAATAGATATTCCTAAGAATGATCAAAAGACTTTGGGTAATTTTGAAAAATTTCCTGTCAGAATTATTTCTTCAGCATATTAACTTGAGAATGTCATAATATGAGTACTTCAAAACCAAGCTATGCTGACATTTCTCTTAAAAAAAGACCTTCAACAAGTTCTTTATACAATACAGGAATTAAATATCAATATGAATAAGTTTTAATCAAATCTGGAAACAGTACAAAACAGTAGCTTAAAACAAATTGTTCAAACCAATGATATAAAAGCAGAAGTTATAAATACAAGATATAGAAAACTCACTGAATGATATTCATGGAAAAGGTAAGGAAGGAAGCACATAGAGAATTTCTGTAGAAACAAAAACAATAAAATATATGTTTTGGAAAACAGGGAGAAGAGAACAAATATAAGAAATGTTTTCATTTTACAGGGAAAAAATGGAAGAAGACATTGTTTCTTTTTAATCTATGCAAATTCCTAAGTTTCCCAATCTTCGGGAGGGTCCTTCCTATGAGATAGAACGATCCCACAGGGCAGTTGGAAAACCTATACCAACAAATCCAACTGCTCCCATATCAATTAACAATGAAATATATCTGTTCTGGACAAAGAAATGGTATTTAAAACTGCAATGGAGAGAACCCCATTAAAAATGGAGCAAATATAATAAGATCTGACAATGACTATACCACAAAAAGACTGGAGAAGAGAAGGGAGTTTTGACCATTAATTAAAAGACTAAAACAAAACAACACCAGAGCTAATCTAATGTATACAGCAAGACTGAAATATCCTTACCTACAGGTCCAATAATATTTAATTCACTAGAAGAGGCTAATAATTTAATACAATCACAAGAAGAAAACAGACAGGACAAACATCTCAAGTTTAATATGTGCTTGTTTGACATGCTGACTTGATACAAGATCATCATTAAGGGAGACAGAATGATTTATGGCTATTTTTAGATATCAGTGACTCAGGGAAAGTCATCAGCAAACTTCCTGAGTATGATGAACTAATAGGAAATTAGTGGGGACAAAGGGAAGAAAGCAAGGTATAAAAGAAATAAGTGAAAAAGTGTAATTAAGGGCTGAATGTATCTTGGATTGCAATGACACTCATGAAAGTTACCTCATAAGAATATTTTCTTAACAGTAATGCCTTCACCAAAAAGAGAAGTAGAAGCCGGTTATCAATGCAAGTGCACAACTATTGCTCTGAAGGTTTTATATAATCAGTATTATTTATTTAGAGGTACTGTTCACTCATATGTATATATATATATATATATATATATATATATATATATATATGTGTGTGTGTGTGTGTGTGTGTGTGTGTGTGTGTGTGTGTGTGTGTGTGTGTGTGTATATGTATATATATATATATATGGGTCCACTTCAAAATACTGACTTTCAAAATCCCTAAACTCAAAATGCTGAGACCAAAATCTCTAAGGCTCAAAATACTGAAAACTCAAAATCCTGAAAACACACAGGATACCAACACTTATTATATTCCAGCACAAGTACATACAGAAACAAATAAAAGACAAACCATATTACTCTTCTCCAAGTATACTTTAGTGAAGTGCAATCTTG
>NC_056733.1:560587193-560629693 GCF_019279795.1 Protopterus annectens
TTGATTTAATATTTAACATGAGTTCATACTTTGCATTTGAATGAAAACCTATCATAGTGTTTTTTGATATTCTGCAGTGTTTTCTCAGTTTAAATGATGTTGTCTGTTGAGGTATAGCACATTAGATTATTTTGTTATACAGAATAATTTTAACTTCAGAGACAAAAAAGTATCATCATTTGTATAGTGCTGAGGATGAAGCAGATGCTGTGTTTGTTTACATTACAGGATACACATTTTAATCTGTAATTTTCTCATTACTGTATTTCCATGAAAACCTGGGTATTATTACTTTTAGGTTGTTGGTAACTGCCAGCTATAAGAATGGTAATGCATAGAGCATTGGTGTTAATGACTAAAATCATATCTTATGACATACAGATTTATTTCCACAGTTCTATGAAATAAGTGGTTTTAAGCAGTACCATTACAACAATGAGATGCTTACAGTTGAAAATTGCCCTAAGCACTCCCCACCTTGTTTTTTTTTCCATAACTTATTCCCTTTTGAGTTTAGCATTGACCTGTGTTTATGAAAGTCAAAATGTAAGCAAAAGAAATGTCATACTTGAATCAGAGTAGTTCAAAGTCAACTGTGTTATATACATCTCCTAAAGATAGGCTAGGTGGTAGTGAAAGAAATTTTGAAGAGGGGATGTCATGAGAGGTGGAGGGTGAATTGGTCTGATGTCATGACCCATTTGATGCAGGTGATCCTGCTGATACTGATCTGACAGTGATATGGGAATGTGATCGGGACCTTGAATAAGAAGTTCTGCTAGGTGTAGAGAAATGCTGACATGCCCTACATGAAATGTGTTGTACTTGTTCCCCCGACTAATTACGGTTCTTCTTGAGAAGCACTTGTAGTCTCATGTGATCTGCCCCCATGTGTCTGGACAGTACCCCGTCCCCTTCCAAGACTGACTCCTGTTTGTCTTTGGTTATGTCCTAGCTAGTATAAGAATAGAGGCGGCCACTGATGCTTGGTGTGCCACCATACTATGCATCAGTGTGACCAAGGCATTATCCCAACTCTGTGCCACTTCCAAATAATGCTGGAAATCCTTATGCATACCCCATAACACTCTGACTATTTCCAATTGAATCTTTGTGGCAGTACTCTGACCCCAAACAATCTAAAGGTACACTTCCTGTTGGGCAGCCAATACTGTATGTGCTTCCTGGAGGAGCTCAACAAATTCCTGCACCTGGCTCCCCTTTGTAAAGGTATCACTGTGGACATTGTTACCTCTGAATGTCTGCCATAATCCTGAAAGTGTTTGTCTGGGTTTGGAGATACTGGTGTAGAGGTGCAGGAATTCTCCTCCTGTACAAGCGTGAGTGTAATGTCAGCATTCTGCCATTAAACTTGGGGACTGTGTGCCACTTTCCTCAGGCTGCCTTATAAATATAATATGTTACCATCATCATCATCTTCGACACCCATTCTGCTGCTGATGTCCTCCAAATTTATTCGTAGAGTTGAACTTCGTGTTTCTGCTGCTGACCCTGTAAAAAAGGATTTGAAAACATTATTGACAAATAAATAGCATACATTACTGTATGCTTATAAAGGAGGTGTGGGGGATACTTACCATTCACACTACCTTCATTGTCATTCTGTGCAGATGTGGAAGATAAATGTACTAATAGTAATTGTCATGTGTTTAATGTAATCATTCCTTGTCAACATACAATTCTCTATATAAGTATATGTTACTGTTTTTAAACCAGCCTGAGCAAACAGTTCTTGTTGCTGCAGACTTTGGTATTAGCCAATGTCCACATCACCTCTGATTATTCCAGTGCCATTATATTCTGTGCCACAATGATCCCCATAGATGGACAGGATGTATTCCTCATCTGGTGTTAATGGAACAATTCTTGGAGGCCCCCAAGTACTGGAAATGTCAATTGCATTCTGCCTCACCTTGATTCTAGCAAGGCCTACCATATCATGTGTCCTCTTCTTGCACTGTGTTAATGGGAAGTTTCTGCCATCCATTGCATTAATGCCCAGGACAACTTTATTCTAGGCTTTTGTCCTCTCAGTTTGTTTGGGTCCCCTTTATCAAAACAAATGTCTCCTATATTCCTATATGTCTTAAGGTCTGCCATGAGGATATGTCTTTCCTTATGGCTAAAGTTGCCATTTTGCTGTCTTGATCTGTGTTTTGCATTATTACTGCACATGAAAAAAGGCCACAATCATACACAAAAAACATCTGATATAATCATCAGTCAAACTACACAACACTAACCATATGTGCCTGCTGTCCATCTATAAAAACGTTAGGTAACACAAAAACCACATAATTACATGCACATGCAAAATCTCCGCCCAGTTACATAAAGTCGGGTTATAATAATGTTTGCATTATCATAAATACATTCAGAATAGTAAAGCAATCACTTTGTTAACACATTCATTCTCCTCATAGCCCCTTCAATTGTCATGTATTCATAGCACTGTCATTTTTCATTCTTCAGTGAGACTCAGAAATCACCAAGTAAAGACACATGTATGTTGAGCCAATACCCAACTCCAGTACCTGACAATTAAATCACTGCATTTCTACCATGAATGAATAATCACCAAATGAAACCAAAGTAAATGATTTTTTTAGTGATCATAATCATTTTCATTGCTGTTGTAATAATTGTCCATTTACAAATGACATGTTTATACTATTCACTAAACTGATAATACTATGCATATCATATCAGCAAAATAAACATTTCTTTAAGGTAACTCACTAATTTCACATCATTTTGAAGTGCTTCATATTAAATTTCAATATTTTTTTTTTTTTCTTACTTTAAGAAGTCTGTGGTTTCCTAAGTAATTTGCCACTTAACCTGAGTAAGTGCAACTTTAGTATGTGAATGTTAAACTGTTTTGTGCAAATTCATGTCCATTTACTGCAGATATGCTCAATGCTAAATGTATTAAGAAAAAAAATGGAGTCATATGTATGACAGTCTGCACAACCATGAAGTCCAATGTCTCCCCATCTAACATCATCTGGCATACCTTCTCACCTCAAGCCCCATAACATTTAAAAAAGTTGATAATGACAGGCAGAAAAAATATGCATTTCTGCACCCCAAAAAAACTGCTGCTCTAATGCATTAATTAGTGACATTCAGGTGTAACACTCAAAAAAAATGGTAGCTAAAGCAATGCCCAGTAATTGCAATGAAGAAAAGCAAGGCAGGTTGAAGAATGTGGTAATACAAAGAAAAATGATTGTATACTGCTTTTATCCACCATATAAATGATATGTGAATGTATTCCTTTAAAAATATGTACATGACAAAGTATTAATGGTTAAACCAAATTTGCCATTAATAAATATACCAAGTCTAATGTCCCTGCTGTTTAACTGGGTTTGGTTAAGGCGATGTCATACCTCAGAGGGAGTGGTTATAAACCGGTAAACCACAGCCCTGCTCATATATTCTTCATTCTGGTTCTGGCACTTTGAATGATGGTAGCACCTGTGAAGGCACATGGCCATTCTCTAAGCTGTTCAAAGTAGGAGATGATGGTAATAGTCCACCTTCTTAAGGAGTCATATCTTAATAAGATTCATGCATGCACACATGGTTCACATTGGAAAAAAGTCAATATCTGACAGGAGTCGGGTGAGCACCTAACAGGGATCACCTGCTTAGGCTAACTGTGCCACCACAGGTATTATGAACAGCTGGCTGAGTGGATTTACCAGGTAGTGGCAAGAAAGCCAGAGTTCTATAGCAAGTATTATTATTTTTTGTCATATTAAACATATGTTTAAAAAGAAACTGTAAGAAGGTCACATAATTGAAGGCATTTGCTAGAAAAAAATATGTGTAATTGCAAATATGTATCTGTAATGTTGTTATAATAATGCAAAAGAGAGCATAAACCTAACTGTACACAGAACTGCATCTGTGTATAAATATATGGAATGTTTATGTGATAACATAATTATCTGTATAAATACAAATGTAGCATATGTATGATTAAAATAATTATATATATATATATATATATATATATATATATATATATATATATATATGTAAATCACAGGTATATATATCTGCATGACTATACTTACAACTACTTGTTCGTATATTTATACAGAAAGCAAAAAAAAAGTTTGCATTTCCACATATTTTCATTTAGTATTGCATTGCCATTGGTAGTAGTTAAATTACATGCAGACAATTTGTGAAGGCCAGAAAATTATTCATTAGTATAATGATTATAAAAGGTAGTAATTTATTCCACAATATTAATCACATGTACAAGATGGCTGAACTCAGTCAGGCACCACACCCTAAAGTGGAGGATGAGGGATGGGGGTTGGGATTGCAGTGTCAAGTGAATGTCCATAAGTATTTATAAAGGGTTTTTCAGTACAATATTGTAAACTAATACATATCAGGGACAAATATGATCATTATGTTTGCATAGCAGACTGCAACATGTAAACCTCACCAGAACTTGATAGCAATATAATTTCCTGCCAACTATTCATAATCACTTCAAATAAATTTTCATCCAAAATGTGTATAAGCACTTTCTGTACATTCTGGTTTACTTTAATAAAGATTTATATAAATAAAAGTATTTTAAAGTAAGAAACCAAATGCTATGTAATATGATGCATGAATTTATTGTGTGTATTTTCTCTTTTGTCTCTGCCTTTTTTTTCTTATTTCAATACTGCATTCCCTTCTCCTTTAATATTATGGAATTCTATTAAGGTATCTGTATATGGTAAAACTATAACCTGGTACTAAATAAAACAAAGAAGAAAAAATAAAGTAAAATAAAACTTTGTCACCCCATAGCAAGAGGATGTCAGGTTTGATTTTCAGCTGGGGTGCCTTCTGTGTGGAGTCTGCATGTCCTTCCTATGTTCACATGAGTTTCCTCCAGGTGCTCTGTTTTCCTCCCACATTCCAAAGACATGCATATGCACCATTTCTCCCCGGGCCTCCACTGAAAATAGGCTCAGTCCTAGTCGGACTTTCCCAGTCAACAAATTAAAAAAAAATAAATAAATAAAATAAAATAAAAATGGGATGAGGATCTATTAAACATGCATAGTAATTAATTGATGCAACTGGAAAATGAATATCAGTTGATAATCTCATATAAAACAGCTTTGGCATTGGAGAAACTGAAATTCTCAGCATATGCAATGATACCAAAGGGAATGTGTAACTTAAATAAAAGGTTAAAAATCACACTGAGAATTAATCAAAGTCTAGGCATAAGGAATGTAGGAGATAAAATGAAAACTGAAACTGAAGAAATTCATTCAAAAATTAGGAGCCACTGTATTAGACTAAATCAGTGAAATAACCATACTAACTTTAATAATTCAAATAATTCATTATTCAAAAGCTCCTCTCATAATATGAATGCTATGAAGATAAATCAGGAAGCTAAATCTTCTTAAAACAATCAGTTGTTAAGAAGTTACAGATACCATAAAAAGGATTAAGAGTAATAAAGGTCCTGTGATAGATGGGATTATCACCAAAATATATAAATTATTTCATGGGAAAATGTTCAGTTTTTCCAAGACACATTAGTAGACATTCAAACTAACATTATCTCACAGCCTTCTTTGAAATCCTCGTTAATGTCATCAGTATTAAAGGATGATAGAAATTCAACTCTTTGCTCATTATACAGACCATTTTCCTTATTAAATATTGATTACACAATATTTCCTTCCATACCTACTAACAGATTGAAACCTCCTATTTCAAGCCAATCTTAAATACACAGAGTGAATCAAAACAGATTTTAATTTAGAACAGGAAGATTGTTTAATAATTCAAGATATATGCAAGATTGTTTACAATAAAAATCCTCTTGTTCACTTCTTTTAGACTTGCATACCATTTTATTAGAGAAAAAAAGTAGAATTAAATTACAATATTAGGAATTTCTTATTTCAGTATGAAAATAAAAATCTGAAACTAGAAAATAGACATTTTGTGTTAGGATCAACAAGTGAAAAATCATTAACACTGTACTAGAATTTTTTTTACATGGCAAATGCTTATGCAGAGGTTTTCTTGTACCAAATAAAATAAAAACAAATAAGTATAAAATAATATGATGGGGATGTAAAAAAAAAGAAAAGAGAGCAGAATAGTTGTGCCATTTATGACTGTGCACTATTAAAGTAATTTTGGGAGAATATAGGTTACAAACTTGTGATCTGATAATTTTATGTTAAATATGAATTTGGTGATAGTTAAAGCACCTGTATTGAATATTGTTAAAACAAATCAGTTTTATCTTCTCTGGACTATTCTTACTGTTGCAAGGAAAACCATTACAATAAAATGGAAATCCTGCCATTCACCACAATTTTCAGATTTTCTTACTTAGCTGGAACTGAAAAGATCTAAAGAAAAATATATTAAGAAATAGCGACTTTCAGCAAAGAATGAGTCATCATACACATGGTCAAAGGTTTGATTTTTAACTGAAAAATAGGACTGTCATTCAGGCACTTTCATAGAAACAGGATAAACCCTATAATGAAAAAGAAAACATGTAAGATCCACTGTCTTTTTTATATAATTGCAGACTCATACATAATGAATATAATTCTTAGTTATGAATTAATATGTTATTATTTAAATGTTTTTGAAATGTCTTCTTAATTTAATATTTAACTCAAAATTCTATTGTTTTTATATGTACTTTGTATTCTGAATGTATGCAAGCAAATCATAATTTCTTCAGGAAAAATCAAATTAGAGCAGGCAAACAGAATGCTTCTAAAGCAACATTTGATACAAACAGTACTATACATACTGAATGGCATAACACCAAACATTAAAGGTTGCATAGCTTGTTCAAGGTGGATTCTTTAACTTTGTACATCACTGTTTCTGGCTGTGTTTTGCAGAATTAGCAAAAATGTTATATGTTTTGTTTTAACATTTTTAAACAGTAGTAGTTTTTATAGATTATAATATTTTAATATTTTTTCTTGGAAGGTTCTGATTCTAAAAGGTTATTTTATCTGATATGCCCTGCAGGCATTGTAGTATTCTGTTGCATCACACAACCTACGCCTGTCAAACAGCACATAACACTGCACACAAATGGTGCATTATAGAGTGCTTTGTCTTCAATGTCAAAAAATGCAGCATTCCAGCATTTGGCTAAGACATCCTCCCAGCTTTTCACACTGCTGATGTGCAACAATTAAAAGTTGACAAAATAGTAGAAATAGTAAAAAACTTAGAGGTTCTAGTAGATGGTGTCCTTTTATTTGATAAACATATAGTCAATATTGACAGGAAAGCTTGCAGATTTGCCCACCTGATCTTCCATGCAGTTGAAAGTCATGCCAGAAAGGTAGCTGTCTCTGTTTATACTTCTCTTATAAGGTTAGTTCTAGAATAATCTCTTCTGTAACCTGCTCACCCACCAACTCTTGCAGTTGTAGAAGGCACAAAGATTCCATACAAAGTAAATCAAGCAAGTGTAGCCAAAGAAACTCCTCCACTTGTCTTCACAAGAAAATGTGTTTTTTTCCATAAACAGCTGAGCACTTTTCTCACTTCCAGGGAGGTCCTTGGAAATGCAGATTTGAATGTAAACAACTGTTGTTGCAAGTCACACATAATGACACAAAGTCTGCAGAAATCCATGACAATGTTTCCATGTTGCCAGTCTTGAAACTAAAATCTTTGGAATACTAACTATAGATAAGTTTATGTGCATACAATTTTGCACACACAATATCATTTAAGTTTTTTTGTCACTTCAAGTTTTTGCACATGCTAATATTACTTGCTGATTTTTTTTTTTTTTTTTTTTTTTTGGCTATTACTGATCATATGATTGCGTTTTAGTTTTTAAAGTGAGGATGAGAATGTTTATAACAGTTTTGATAAAGGCCATTTGTTGCTATAGGGTGAAAGTGCTCAACTGTTTTTAGAATAAAATACAGTTTCTTATCAAGACAAGTTCATTTGGTTCATAGACATTTGCTTTCTCCTTCAGTACCTTGGCTGTGGATGTTTACGTAACTATAAGCCTTGGTTTACAGCAAATGACTACAGTAACTTTCTTTATGTATTTAATCACTTTCATAGACAAGACCTATCCCTGTTATACAGAACAAAGCATTAAAGGAGCCCTCATTATTTGAAATACTTTGCTTAGACTACCTCTTTGGTGACCTCAGCCTAAGAGAATACTCATCCTCAATAACAATTAATATTAACTGTATTATTATCTTCATGTCTCAAAGATTCCCATGCCTGTGGAATAAATTCACCCTTCCAATTAAACTCAGCTCAATTAGTTCACATATCCATGAAGGAATTAGATGATTACATGAGCAGCAGGTCCCAACATGGATTCTGAGAAATCAAGATCCTGGATGTCCAAAAGGTCTTTACACTGTTATCCAATCTATAATTCATTTTCCATTATTTGAGAAGAATCCTGTGTCATGCTCTGTACTAATGCTGCATGGAATTCTCATGAAAATGTATTGAAGAATTTCAGAGTAATTTTTGTTTATGTTACTGCATTTGTAAAGTGGGGCTTTAGATCTGCTGTTCTGTAGTGAAAATAAATATGCATACAAGTGCATGTCTTTGTTTGTTAGGATGTGTTTGGTACAACACTAAACCTTTCAAGATGTGTCAGTTGCCAACTTTCTGATTTTCTAGTTTGTAACACACCTCCCTGCTGCCACTCGATCATGTGGGCAAGTGCCCTAACTCCAACTAACTTAATCCCTGTGAATTTACAAAAGGCTACTATCCCACCAAGAAGCCTGACTCTAACCCTAAGAACACATACCCACACCTTAAACATAAACTCCTGATCACTCCCTAAACCTAAAAATCCCTCTTCCCTCCCTAATCCTAATCTCTTGATCTCTCCCTAATCCTGAATCCATTTCCCTTCCTAACCTTCTAATACCTCCGGATCACTCAATAAATCTAAAAGTCTCCTGCCTTTCTCAGACTTACCTTCCAATACCTTTCATCCCTGTTTCCTTCCCCACTTACCTGGCCTGCAGTGAGTACTCCCTTGCATCTGTCTCGTGGCACATGAGCAGATGGCACAGAAGTTGCATCATTGAACTCATGTTCAAGTTCTAGAGTGAGCAGCTAGTCAGGCAGCTGGGTAGTCAGGATTATAGCCATTCATGCCTTTGGCTGGGGCTCGAGTGGCTGTAGAACACCCTTGCTTTCAGTTAATGATCCGATAGGCCAGAGTCACAGTAACATTATAGTACACTAAGAGTTTCTGAAAATGTACAGCGGCAGGCTATATCCTGTTTGCTAAAAACATCTGCTATGCACTTGGAATGTACTATCTGTATTAAGTCTGACAGAGAGCCATTGTTTCTTAAGCATTATCATAGATGTTTGACGTAGTCCTTCACCTTTTAATCATTAAACTTTCTCAAAGGCAAAGCCGCATCACTAAAACTGTAAAAGAAGTAGAATAAACTTTTATGAAGGTGATCAGAGAAATCTAAGTGGAGGTAATTTCTTCTCTTGTACAATGTAAATGCTGTGTGCTGTCAGTCATTCTACCTTGAATGGGCTTATTTATTTTATTCTACTTAGTCTTTGTTAACTGAGGTTGAACACTGCTCCATGTGGACCATTTTCATTTAATATGATTGAGATAGAATTCATTCTTTTTTCTAGACAAATATATACCCATCTGGTACAATCCTGAAGGGTTTCTGACTCATCTGAGACAAAATATGTCATAGGGTATATGCATGTGTTCAGAAATGAACTCTGATGATGAAACAATGGACTTTGCCAAATACAACTTTTGATTTATTGTCTACATTATACGTTTTCTTTGATTCATAGGTTCATAGATTAATAGACTATTACTAGGCTAACAACCTGGGGGGGGGGCTTTCTAAGCCTAGCCATGTTTTTCCAAAAGATTAATGATATTCCATATCCAAATATGACATTGAGGGCCTGTTACCTCTGTCCACAAGGGACACAGGTGCCAGGCCAGCTGTAAATGTCCTAATCCCCATTCACTGATCTAGGTTGTGCTTAACTGGGTAATAGATGAACTCAGCTTCACATGCCTGTTCCATAGGAGATGCAGTCTCTGGGACATGCATCTGCCTCTCCAGTATGTTCTGTTAAAGTCGCAGACAAAATTCAGGTCCTCAGATCTTGTATTTCTGGTATTCTTTGACTTCAGATATGTAGGAGATTCATAAGCGTGGGGTTTGTGGATGCCTTATATGTCAGGAATAGATAACTGCAAAAGCAATCTGTAGGAGACTTAGTAGAGGGAAAGGGCTTTAAGGTGCTCTGCATAAGGCAGGTTTGTTATTCCTTGTATTATTTTTGTAAGGAACCTCTGAATTTGCTCTAGTTGCTGCATGTGTCTGGTCAGGTACATACCAAAGGGAGCATTGTACTCTGATTGGTCTGATAAGGGTGGAGTACAGTGGGATGATAACCTCTTTGGACCTAGATGCCATGCCCTTACTTATTCGTTTTGCAACATAAAAAGATTTCCCCATCACTGTGGCCACATGGTGGTTGAAGGTAAGGCTACTGTCTACGTGCATACCCAAATCCCTAACCATTGGGTCGACACCTAGGGTTGTATTATCAACACGGTAATTAGCTGGGATGATTGACTTCCCAAGGGATAGAATTACGCATTTCTTAGCATTGAGTTTAAGACCATGGCTTTAGCACCATTCGTTAGTCAGAGATACACCTTTTAAAGAATGCTAGTGTCTGCAGGAGGCTTGATGATAAATCCCAGCTTGTAATCATCTGCACCCTTAGTCAGCCATAAATCTTCAGCATTTGCTTTCATTTCAGAGAAATAGATGCCAAAAAGGAGCAGGCCCAGTACTAAGCCCAGGGAGACTCCAATAGTGACTGGCCTCTTGGTGGAGGTGGCCTCACATATTTTGACCTCCTGGGTCCTATCAGTAAGCCAGATGATAAAGAGGTTTATACCTAAATTAGTGAGCTTGTGTATAATGCCTGATTGGAGTATTATATCAAAAGTCTTGGCCAGGTCAAGGTAAGCTGTGTACACAGTCTTAACTTCATCCATTGCTTTGCTGACCCTCTCAAAGAAATCTACCAGATTTAATAGGAATGACCTTCCTTTAACAAAGCCAAACCGTGATGGGTCTAGTGTTTGCAGATTACCTATGTCCTCATGTATCATGTCCATGATGATTCTTTCGATGGCCTTAAATAAGAGGCTGAAAGAATTATGGGCCTGTAGTTACCCAGATCAGTGGTTGGACCTCCTTTGTGCAGGGGAATGAATGTAGCCATCTTCCACTCCTTGGGCACAAAACCTGAATGAAGGGTCCATTTGAAAAGTGATTCAAGTGAGGTCATGTTTCATGATATTTATTAAATATCTGGGATGTTATTGGGGCCCATCGTTGCAGTGCTTTTGACCTGAGAAAGTGCTTTGATGCTCTGTTCCATAGTAATGGTCACATGACTGTGTTATGAGGTATTTCCTTTGGGCTATCGGGGGGATTGGAGGGAGAAATTTGAGCTGAACTTGTTAGCTAAAAGTTGGCAATGGTATCCAGCTCAGTATTGGTGATGCAATTACAATAAGTTCTGTGCATTGTTGTGCATTTCCTCTGAGGTTACGGACATAGTTGTAGAAAGCTTTGTACTTGTCCTTTGCCTGAGAAACTATATTTTCTTCAAAATTAGCCTTTAAAGTATTAATTAACCCTCTTAGCTGTCTGTTTAGATTGGTCAGGGGGCTTTCAGTATCTATGGCTTTGTTCCTCTTACGTTTGGCCAAGATTTTTTTCTTTTGTTGTATGACCGATTGATACTGTAATTCCTCCAAGGTGGCTTGTTTTTTGAGTTTGTCTCAGTCTTAATACGAGTGGTCACAGCTCACTCTATACAGGTATGAAGTATGGTTGTACAGAGATTTTGTAAATAGTTCAATGTATGCTATGGTGTTTACTGCGTTTAGGGGATGCTTGGAATTTAGCCAAGGTCTTACTTAGTAGGGAGAGGTTAGCCTTGGAATAGTTCATAAAGGTTTTTGGTTTCACTGGATGCCCAGATTTAATTTTTATTTCAAGTAATACTGCCTTATGGTCAGATTTGATGAGCAAAGATATTACACTGGGTGAGGAACATCACCCCCCCCCCATTTTTGCGAGTACAAGGACAAGGATGTTTGTACCCCTGGTAGGAGAATGGACCAACTGTTCCAGGATGTTAGTATTAACATAGTTTAGGAATTGCTGGGCTTGTGCATTAGAAGTGGTGTAGGATTCCCCATGAATATCGTATTGGGTTGATTGATGAGGGACTCTAGTACATTGAGATAGGGTGTATGGGTTTCCTACTACATGGAGGGAGACCTATAGGTTGAGAACATATCGTCATCTCTAAATAAAATGTGTTGTGGTTCAGATTAAGAACAATACTATGTAAGCATTCTTTGCTTGTAACTTTGCTGTGTTGAAGCAAGGAAACTAATTCAAGGCTATAGCTACTGTCTGCAGACACACGGTGGCACAATAAAAAACAAAACCTAGATTTGGTAGTACCTACATTTAATTTTGAAGAGTGATTTGCAAGGTAAAGTACATGAACTCTAGATACTAAGTCATAAACAATGAAGCAGTGTTTTTTTATAATTCATTGTTATTTATATTACATTTGTTATACAAGTTAACTAAATATATGTGTATACTGTGATCAGAGGATCATAGGAGCAAAGGAAGTTATTAGGCTAATGGCCATAGGGCCCTTACAAGCCTAGTCAAGTTCTACCCTTATTTTCATGATCAGCACCTAATGCTTCTATCCAAGAGGGACACAGGTGGAACCCCTGGGGTGAATTTACAGTTACCCATCCAATCATCCAGATTGCATTTGAAGAGGGCTAATGAGATGCTCTGTATGCCATGAAGTGGGAGTCAGTTCCAAAGGTGTTGTAACCTCTGGGAGAGAAATCTGTCCCTCCAGCAGGTTCTATTAATGTCACATACCCAGCTAAGGCCTTTACAGCAAGTAACCTGTGTACCGTTTGACTTGTGGATATGCAGTATTTCCATTAAAGCAGGGTCAGAGGTTGCCTTATATGCAAGGCAGAGATCACCTCAGAGTAGTCTGTATGAAACAGAATAAAGTGACAATGATTTCAGATGATCTACATAGGACAGATGCTGAAGACCATGAATTTTCCTTGTGAGAAACCTTTGTGGTTTCTCTAGTTCCTGCCGCTGCTTGGAAAGGTACATACCAAAAGGGGTATTGTACTTAATTATTGGCCTGATGAGGGAAGAGTACAGGGAGGTTATAATTTCTTTTTTGGAGGCAATGCCCTTACTTATGAGATGAGTACTATAGAATGCCATTTTTACCACTCTGGAGACATGGTGATCAAAGTTAAGAGTTCTGTGAACCTGTGTGCCCAGGTCTCTCACCACTGAGTGTGTACGTAGGGTATTGCTATTGATGTGGTAGTTAGCAGGAACATTGCTCTTACCAAAAGGCATGATAATACTTTTTTTTGCAATGAGTTTAATGCAGATGGTATTAGACTTTTGTCATTGTCTTGTACTCTAGTCAAGGTTAATGTTTTGTGCCATATAATACGTTTATATGTAATTTCCCCAGTGAAACACAAAGTAGTGATAGGCCAGATTTATTAACATCCTGAGTGAAGCTTTGGTTCCTTATTGCCTCTTTACTTATGTGCAGTTGAGATTACTGTGCTATTCAAAAACAAACATCAGTTAGCAGACTTCAGTGTAAGATTTCTGCACCTAGTATTATGGAGATGAGACTGTTAGCATGCTGGGTATGATTCACTAACAATATTATAAAACAATTAAATATGCTTTCTGGCCAAGCTGTGCTTCAACATAAATTACTGAGACACTCGCACATAAAAAAACAATGTAGATTAGGTACACACTTAACTGTTATTGTGTCATCAGTCCCTCTGTAATATACTATAATATATGCTTTAGGAAAACATAACCATTCACTGACAAACTCTGCACTGTTCACAGTGTTGATCACTGATTAGTAGCCCAAGTCATAGCTTGGTTGTGTTATACACAGGTGCAGAGTCACTGCCCACAGTCAGACTTTCTCATAGATGACCACATGTATTCAGTACTGAGCACAGCATAGAGCACCTGATAGATAAATGAGTTCTCAGTGATGATCTCCCTTCATTAATCACACTTATTGCAAGTCTAGGCAGCATTTCTGAACAATAATGACCAGACTGCCTTCCTAGCACAGATTCAGCCCTGCTGATGCAGTATTACAGCTTCCTGTAGTTAGAGTTGTCCCTTCCACCCTCTGAAATACTCTATGATTGACTTCAGGATACATAAATACATGAATCCTTGTCCACAATGTTTCCCTCAGTATAGCCTGGGTGGGAGTCTGCAATGTCACTACCCATTCTATACCCATAAACATTTGTAGTTCAGCACCAGGGAATATCTTACATTTATGGGGCATGTCTAAGCAAGCATGGCATACACAGCTGGCATTTCACTTTGCTGTACAGCTCAGAGGTCAAATATCCCAGCCTATACTCTTAATACTGTGGTGGTCAATGTGCTCTGTTCTCATTGCTCATGTCAGTTTGATTATTTTCTGCTGAGGATAAATGTAGGAGGCAAGGAAGAGAAAAACAGGATGAATGAGTAACTTCAACATGGGAAAGACTGTTATTATTGTATAGCCTTTTGGACTGAAGATTCATATTTCATGCAGATATAGAATGGCGACCATAGGTTGCTGTGCTTGTATCAACTCCAGTGCCCACCACTAAATTTAATATTTTACCTAAGAGTCTTAAATCTGATCAACCACTAGTGGTACTAAACTGATTAAAATATTAAAAGTCACAAAAATATGACTAAGCACTTCATTAAGTCCAGCTTGGTCACAAGAGCAAGCAGGAAGCATGCATATTGCCCTAGGTATGATTCTACACTATCACTGCCAAGAGTAGGCTTCACACTGAACACTCCAGCATTACAGCCTTCTGTTCTAGTCCATGGTAGTAAACTGCTACCACCTCAAGTTATTAGGTGGGGACCATTTTAGTAATTCAAATAATTACAAACATAAATACAGAAGACGGTGGTGGTGGTGCTGTGGTAGCGTTGTCACCTCCCAGTAAGATGTTGTCCTCTTCGATTCTCAGCTAGAGCCGTCTTCTGTGTGGAGACATGTGTGAATCGGCGTACCTTCGTTGAAGGTTGTGCATCAGGGCCGGCAACTTGGCAAGTAAAAATCTACTGCCAATCATTAGCGGACCGGAGTTCCGCTGTGGCGACCCCTAACCCAGAAAAAGCCGAAAGACACAACAACAAACATAAATACAGAATTTAACTGACTACTCTGACTAATTAGATATGGATAATAGCAGGCTGTCACTATTCAGCAGTAAAAGCCCTCATAAATTAATAAGTAAACTAATGATCAGCCATGAAGTTCTTTAACATTGAATACATAAGGATACTTTACTTAGGTTCATAGTTTCATAGGTGTTTACTCGGCTAATTACCACAAGGGCCTTTTTAAGCCTAGCTATGCATCCCAAATCTCTGACAAGATCTGATACCCTTTGTGACACCTGTACACTGACCCAGTAATCAAGGAGCTTCAATCCTCACCACTAGCACCAGTGAGGGGCATGCACCATCGTACTTTACTGTATGTGTACTTGTTATCCTTCCCAATGTGCATGCCACTCACTGGTGCTAGTGGTGAGGAGCCTTAATCCTCACCACTAGCACCAGTGAGGGGTATGCACATTGGGAAGGATAACAAGTACACACACAGTAAAGTACAATTTCACTTAAGAGCACACAGAGATCACTGTCAGTCTGGGGCTGGTTTCCCCCTTTCTCTCCAGGTCCCCAATAAGACTCCCCACTGGCACAGCTATAGGGTCCAGATCTCAGCCTAGTGGTCAAGCTAAAACCTCCAGCACCCTCTCTGTACAACCAGTGCTTTGTGTCCCTGCCCAAGTAGCTCACACACACACACACACACACACACACACACACACACACACACACACACACACACACACTTTAAGATTTGATTTATATACAAACACACAGACGCTCTTGGGAAAGGCTGGCACAGGCTCTCCAGCTGTGCCCCCTTTTAGCCCAGACTATAAGGAGGTAATTACTGCCACCAACCACTAATATCAGCTATTAATAAGGCCCTTACCAAAGGGTGTCCAATTTTACTATGCAATATTATTATCCAAATTGTAAGTGTAACCAGAATAGCAAGGCTTATTGGAGTGGCTTAGTACAGTATCACTAAATACATGCAAGTATTCTAGAGCTTAAATTATCTCTATAGAAAACAGCCACAGTTGAAAGGTCTAAAAATATTTAATAACGAATAATAAAAACACAAGACAAATCTCCTCAGTTCAACACAGTGCTAGCCAAGAGTTCAGACATGACAGGAAATTGCTTAAAATAATACTGTAGAATAGTCTGGCATAAATATAGAAAACAGCTAGATTAATCTTACTATTTTCTATCTATTTCTAAGAGAAACTGTTCTAAATAACTTACATACATACAGAACAAAGGCAGAGTACTGGTGAGTAGATGTGTTCAGGTTCAGACAAAATCCAAAAAGCTCTCCTTCTCTCTCTGTCGCAGAAAGTCTTAAATTGATAATACATTACTGCTGACTCATTTTAAATTACATCATTCTTAACAGTTCTGATTTAGCTTCCCAGGCTAACAGAAACTCAAAATTTACATTTTGTTTTGTAATGTGCACCTGCAGGAAGCCATAGCCATAAAATACATTATATATGTAAAATCTAGCAATTAATTATTGTCCTAAGACAATAGAACGAATTCCTTCATCCAGACATCCCATCTCCAAGCCCTGAGATCAGTCATAAAATGCTTTACTTTATCAGAAGGGTGCACTGTGGTTACATTTTTGAAGTTCAGTACAACATATAGTTTAATCATAACATATAGTTCTCTTTTACATTTGTAAAACCAGCCTGTGGATTATATTAATATTTACAAATCACATAGAATTATTTACAAGATTCTATCTGGCTGGGCTGGCAGCCATTCAGTTTTTCACATTTCTCCCCTCCCTGAGAACTCAAGCTAGTTTTTCAAGTAACACTTCAGAAATGTTGCTTTAGAGGGTTAAGTCTATCTGAGTATACCTTACCCCATTCCCTGTCTTGAGAGCCCATCTGCATTGGCATTGCTATTCCCACTGTGGTGCTGCACTGCCATATCATATGCTTGCAACCCTATGCTACATCTTAACAACTTAGCATTTTGCTAGCTGGCTCGGTGTAACCATGTTAGGGGATTGTGATCTATAACTACAGTGAATTTTCTTCCATACAGATAAGGCTAAAGTTTCTTCAGTGCCCACACTATGACTAGACATTCCTTTTCTACAGCTGCATAGCATTCCTCCCTGGTTTGTTGCCTACGACTGAGATAAACCACTGGGTGATCTTCTCCCTCTGAATACATCTGGCTAAGTACAGCCCCCACCCCATGCTTCGAAGCATCCATCCTGCACAACAAATTATTTGCTGTAATCTTGACTGGCTAACACAGGGGGTCATCCCAAAGCTTCATTAAGCTTCTGGAATGCCTGTTCATATGCTGGAGTCCACACTACCTTATCTGGACTATTTTTCCTTGTCAGGTCTGTGAGGGGAGCAGCTATGGTACTAGAACTAGAGACACACTTTCTGTAGTACCCTGCTATCCCTAAAAATGCCCTCACCTGCTTTTTGGTAACTGGTGCAGGCCATGCCTGAATGGCTTCCACTTTGGCAGGTTCTGGCCTGATCTTACCACTCCCCACTCTATGTCCCAGGTAGGAGACCTTTGCCATACCCACCTGACATTTGCTCGGCTTAATGGTCAAACTTGCCCTCTGTAGTCTGCTCAGCACCTCCCTGACATGTTGAAGGCACTCTTGCCAGGAATGGCTGTAGATGGCAATATCATCTAGGTAAGCAAGGGCAAACCCTCCTGCACCTGCTAGGATATGACCTACCAGCCTCTGGAAAGCCACTGGGGCATTTTTCATCCCAAAAGGCATCTTTGTGAACTCATACAACCAAAAGGAGTTACAAAGGCTGACCTCTCTCTAGCACTGGGAGTCAAGGGCACCTGCTAGTAACCCTTGGTAAGATCAATGGTGGTAAGATACTTAGCCCCACCCAGCTACTCTAGGGCCTCATCTGTCCTCAGCATGGGGGTAAGCATCTGACTCTGTGTGACTATTTAATTTCCTGTACTCCACACAGAACCTGCTGCTGCCACCCTTCGTTTGCACCAGCACCACTGGGGAGGCCCAGGGACTGTTGGACTCTTGAATTACCCCTTGTTCCAACATTTCCTGTATCTCCTTCCTCAGAGTCTGTTTGACTCTCTCAGGCACCCTATAAGGGGCCTGTCTAATAGGCCTTTGGGGTCCTGTATCCACCTG
Source organism: Protopterus annectens (assembly GCF_019279795.1). Lineage (NCBI taxonomy): Eukaryota > Metazoa > Chordata > Ceratodontiformes > Protopteridae > Protopterus > Protopterus annectens. The sequence continues at coordinate 560,605,746 of NC_056733.1, forward strand.
GTGCTGCACCAGGTGGGTGCAACCTGGTTTCCCAGTGAACATGTTCCCAAACTCCTGTAACACTGTTCAGATTTCTTGAACCTGAGTAGGAGATAGCTGCTGGGACATTGCTACCCCTTCCACTGAGCTATCAGTCTGAGCCTCACTGAGGAGATCAGTCACCAGATCTCCCTCAGACTCCTCCTGCAATCCACTGCAAATTCAGCACAAGAGTCTCCCTATCATGGTAAGGTTTCATCATGTTAACATGGTACAATTTGTGCTCCTGCCTCCTGCCTAGCAGTTCTACCATGTAGTTAACATCACTTACATTTCTTATCACCTTGTAGGGTCCCTGCCAAGCTGCCTGCAGCTTGTTGTGTCTGACAGGAATGAGAACCATTACCTTCTGCCCTACATCATACTCTCTAGCTCGAGCATTCCTGTCATACTAGACCTTTTTCTGCTGTAGGACTTCTGCCAGATTCTCCTGGGCCAAGCCCATGAGTTCCCTCTGTCTTGTCCTCAGGTTTAGGACATATGCCACAACAGACTCCTTGTGAGGTTCACACTCACCTTCCCATTCATCATGAATTAAATCTAGAGGTCCCTTCACCCTATCCCCATACAACAACTCAAAGGATGAAAAACCTGTGATTTCCTGGGGAACCTCTCTGTAAGCAAAGAACAGATGGGGCAAATATTTCTCCCAATCCCTCTTAAACTGGTCTGCAAATGCACGTAGCATTGACTTGAGTGTAGAGTTTAACCTCTCAACAAGACCATTAGTCTGGGAATGGTAGGGATGGTCTTCAGGTGCTTCACCCCACAGTCCTTCCACAGACAAGTCAGCAGGTCTGACAGGAAATTGGCACCTCTGTCACTCAGTATTTCTTTGGGAAATCTACCATGCTGAAAATCTCTAACAAAGCATTTGCCACCTTTTCTGTCTCAATGGAGGACAAAGCCACTGCCTCAAGGTACCTTGTAGCATAATCTACTACCACTAGGATATACTTTTTCCCTGTGGAACTTGGGGTACTCAGAGGCCCCACAATATCCATAGCTACCCTCTAAAATAGCTCCTCAATCACAGGCAAAGACTTCAAAGAAGCTCTCACCTTGTCTCCTACCTTACCTACCTTTTGGCACTGCTCACACGTCCTGCAGTACCCTGTTACATCTCTGGAAATTCCAGGCCAATAGAAGTTCTGCATAATATGTCTCTTTGTACGTTTTATGCCCATATGACCTGCTAAGGTAATATTATGGGCTATAACTAGAAGCACCAGACGGTAGGTTCTAGGCACTACCAAATGCTGTATTCTCTCACCTTCTAGCCCTCTCTCAGGGGTCCACTCTCTATACAGTAACCCTTTGATCCAGTATACAGATTCCGCCTTCCCTTGAGAATCAGGTGCCTCACTATCTACTTGCCTAAGGCCTTGCAATGTAGGGTCTAAGAGCTGCGCCTGCCTCAACTTTCTCTTTGTAACCTTTCCCAGCTCCCCTTCTACAGGAAGTCTGGCATCCTCTGACAGTAGTGCCTCACTGTCAGCCTGGATACTACTACTCACCTCTACCTTTGCAGTCACTCTGTCCAAGGGAACATCAGTACCCACCTGCAGGTGTGACTCACCTTCAGTCACACTGCTACAGGGTAGCTCCCTCCCAGAAGTAACCACCTCACCAGTCCTAGCTGCAAGTTTGCGGTCTGCCTGGGTCTCCCTCAGGTTACCAGACCCACATGATTGTCTCGAAGCCGGACTGCGTGTAACTGCATAAACACATGGTGCTGCCTCATCAAAATCTTTCCCTATCAGGACATCTGCAGGATGGTAGTTTGGTACCCCTGTTGTCTCAAGACAACCTACTATTGGCATTTTGTCTTTCCCACTTACTGGCTCCCTCAGCTTTTGTTCATCACCTTGCCTCCATGGACATCTGTATGCCACATGGCCCCACTGGTTGCATTCAAAACATTTAACCCTAGGTCCTGGATGTGTACCTGGACTCGTGGCTTCCCTTGCCACTGGCAGATTCTGTTGTGGCAGTCTGGGCTGCCCACCATGGGTTCCTTTAGACTCATGAGCAGTACTGGGAGTCCTTTTCTGTGCAGGGATGCCCTGCTTGCAAGGTATAGATCTCCCTTCTTCCCTAATTCATCTGAAGTAGCACATTGTCTTTCAGCCAACTAGATCCTCATGTCCTCAGGCAAAGTGCTAAGGGCTTGTTCCCTCACCAAAATGTCTAACAGCCATACATCGACTCACCCACCTAAATAAGTGCTCAGTTCAGCACACATCTGCCTTGCATCTGTGTTCAAAATATTCTAATAAACAATTCTTAACAGCAGTATAATCACACAATTCATGATCAGATAATTTAGACAACACAGTTACATCTTTATCATGGAGTAAGGGGGTCAGGAACCATACCCAGAGCCTTTGGTCAACAAACATATGAATGAAATGATCAAAATTATCCCCTTTGTAAATTGACCTTCCCATTACCTCCATGACTCAGAGTCAGTCAGCTTCCAGGCATAGCAGTTTCTCATTCTTCTCCTCCTGTTTCCAAACACCTGGCCTCCTGCAGAAAGGTTGAGCTGTCCATTTTCTGAGTGTACAACTCCACAGCCAGTCTGATCATCCTCCTGATTACTGTTTTCTGAAGTCAGGTTTCTGCACCAGTCCCTTAGCCTGACACATCTCAAAGAAATAAAACAATTGTGATCTGCACTCTGGATATTCACTGTGGCCAATTAGTATGTGATTTGGCTAACTCACCACTATCAAACAATTAATATCTGATGTGTATATCCCACTACTGCCAACCAATTAATATGTGATGTGGATATCACACCACTGCCAACCAATTAATATGTGATGCCCATAAACTGGCCCAGTAATCATGGAGGCTCAATCCTCACCACTATCACCAGCGAGGGGCATGCACATTGGGAAGGATAACAAGTATGCACAAAGTAAAGTACAATTTCCCTTAAGAGCACAAACAGATCACAGTCAGTCTGGGGCTGGTTTCTCCCTTTCTCTCCAGGTCCCCAATAAGACTCCCCACTGGCACAGCTATAGGGTCCAGATCTCAGCCTAGTTGTCAAGCTAAAACCTCCAGCATCCTGTCTATACAACCAGTGCTTTGTGTCTCTGCCGAAGTAGCTGACACACACACACTTTAAGATTTGATTTATATACAAACACACCAACAGTCTTGGGGAAGGCTGGCACAGGCTCTCCAGCTGTGCCCCCTTTCAGCCCAGACTATAAGGTAGTAATTACTGCAACCAACCACTATCAGCTACTAATAAGGCCCTTACCAAAGAGTGTCCAATTTTACTGTGCAATATTATTCAATATTATTATATAAATAGTAAGTGTGACCAGAACAGCAAGGCTTATTGGAGTGGCTTAGTACAGTATCACTAAATACATGCAAGTATTCCAGAGCTTAAATTATCTCTATACAAACAGCCACAGTTAAAAGGCTTAACAATATTTAATAATAAATAATAAAATCACAAGACAAATCTCCTCAATTCAACACAGTGCTAGTGAAGAGTTCAGACATTACAGGAAAATGCTTAAAATAATACTGTGGAATAGTCTGACATAAATATAGAAAACATCTAGACTAATCTTACTATTTTCTATCTATTTCTAAGAAAAACAATGTTCTAAATAAACTACATACATACAGAACAAAGGCAGAGTACTGGTGAGTAGATGTGTTCAGGTTCAGACAAAATCCAAAATGCTCTCCTTTTCTCTCTCTCTCTCTAACAAAGTCTTAAACTGATAATACATCACTGCTGATTCATTTTAGATTACATCATTCTTAACAGTTCTGATTTAGCTTCCCAGCCTAACAGAAACTCAAAATTTACATTTCCTTTTGTAATGTGACCCTGCAGGAAGCCACAGCCACAAAATACATTATACATGTAAAATCCAGCAAGTAACTCTTGTCCAAAGACAATAAAAATAATTCCCTCATCCAGACATCCCGTATCCGAGCCCTGAGATCAAACAGTCATAAAATGCTTTACTTTATCAGCTTTCTTCCAACAGGGTGCACTGTGGTTAAATTTTTGAAGCTCAGTGCAACATATAGTGTAATCATAATTTGTAAAACCAGCCTGTGGAGTATATTAATATTTACAAATCACATAGAATTATTTACAAGATTCTCTCTGGCTGGGCTGGCAGCCTTTCAGTTTTTCACACCCTTGATAAGTGTAAGCAAGGGCTTGGGAGATGAAACATTTACAAACAGGGGCCTGGGAGAGGAACAATTTACAGGTTGCCTGTGTCCATTAGAGACATAGGAGGTAAGCCAGGGATGAATTTCCTGTTCCCCCATCCAATTGTCCAAGTTGCACTTGAATTGGGTTAGGGAGGAGCTCTGTTTTACATGGACAGGGAGCCTGTTCCAGTGATGGGGTAGTCTCTGGAATACATACCTGGAATACATACATACCTGTCTCTTCAACAGGTCCTATTTATATCACAGGCAAGATTCAAGTCTTTAGAACTGGCAATTCTGGTGCTATTTGTTTTGTGGATATGCAGGAGGTCCATCAGAGTGGGGTCCGACAATGCCCTATATGCCAGGCATAGATCTCCCCTCAAAAGCCTGCAGGAGACAGAATACAGGGACAGGCCTTGAGGCATTCTGCAAAGAACATTTTACTTATGCCCTGTATTCTTTTAGTGAGGAACCTTTGTGGACATTCCAATTGTTGAATATGCCTGGTTAGGTACATACCAAAGGGGGCATTGTACTCAATGACAGGTCTGATGAATGCCAAATACAGTGGAACAGTGACTTTCTTGTACTTAGATGCTATACCTTTGTTTATAAGCTGCACAACATAGAATGATTTCCTTACTACTGTAGACATGTGATGGTCAAAGGCTAGATTACTGTCTATATGTGTCCCTAAGTCCCTGACTACTGGGCCAACTCTAAGGAGTTGTTGTTGTTGTGTCTTTCGGCTTTTCCCGGTTAGGGGTCGCCACAGAGGAACACCGGTCCTCTAATGATTGGCAGTAGATTTTTAAGTGCTGAGTTGCCAGCCCTGACACACAACCTTAAACGAAGGTACACCCATTCACGCATGTCTCCAGACAGAAGACGCTCTAGCTGAGAATCGAATGGGACAACGTCTTACTGTGAGGCAACAGCACTACCGCAGCACCACCACCGCAGTGTGTTTTCAATATGATCATTACCGGGGGTGGATAGATTTAAATGCCAAAAAGCAACGGTCCAAGTACCGATCCCTGAGGGACTTCACTTGTGACTGGCCTCTTTCTATAGATGGAATCCCTAATTCTAACTTCCTGGGTCCTGTTTCTGAGCCAGTTGGCTGTCTACCTGGTTACATTTATTTATTTATTTAACATTTGTTTATTTAACATTTGTTTACCGGGAAAGTGTATATGCAGGTTTGCACCTAACCTCTGGAGTTTGTCAACAATGCCTAAGTGGAGTATTGTGTAAAATGCCTTGATCAGGTTGAGGTAGGCAGTGTGTGAACCATTTGCCCTCATCCATTGCTTTGTTGACCATCTCAAAGAAGTCCAGCAGGTTGAGTAGTTATAAGTTGCCCTTGAAGAAACCAAACTGGATTGGGTCCAGTGTCAGGAGATTTACTATTTCACTATCGATCATTTCCATGATAATTCTTTCCATGGCTTTACATATAAGACTAGTGAGACATGGGTCTGTAGTTTCCAGGTCTGTAGATGGCCCACCTTTGTGCAGAAGGATGACTGTTGCTGTTCTCCATTCATGAGTCATGAAACCTGTTTGGAGGCTACAGTTAAATAGCAATTCCATACGGCCTGATAGGTCATGTTTCATCCTATTTAGAAGGCATCCAGGGATATTGTCTTTGCCCATTGATACAGTGTTCTTGGTCTTAGAGACAGCATTAAGAACCTATTCCCTAGTAATAGCAGGGGGAGTTATATTTGATGGTATTACCTGAGGAAAGGTTGAGAGGGGGGGTAAAGTTGGATCTGAGTTTATTGGCCAGTAGGTTTGCTATATTTTCTGGCTCAGTATGTGTGGCTCCATTTACAATGAGCTTTACACACAACTGTGTATTGCCTTTGAGATTGCGGACATATCTAAACAATGCCTTGTGGTTTTCCTTGGCTTGTGAGGCCAAATTTACCTCAAATTTGGCTTTCACAGACTTTATTTGTCCTCTGGGTTGTTTGTTTAGTTTGATGAGAGTGCTTTTATCCTGCTGGGTGCTGCACCTCCTAATTTTTGCCATAATTTTCTTCCTTCTGTTATACAGCCAATTGATTTTGTGATTCCACCAGGATGGCTTGCTTTTTGAGTTAGTTCTGTACTTCTTCCTGGTGGGTACATCTGCCTGTCTGCAGCTATTAACATGATTGTGCAGGGTTTCTGTGAACAGTTCTGCCTAGGCAGCAGTGTTCTCAGGCTTTATGGGGGCTTGACATTTTGCCAAGTTATCACTTAATAGCAGAAAGTTAGCCTTAGAGTAGTTTCTGAATATTCCAGATTCAGCTGGGGGTACACATTTTATTTTGACCTTACCAGGGAAGAAATTAAAGTAGGGGGTGTGCAGTACTCTCCCATATTAGTGAGGACTAGAACCAGTATGGGTCCCCTTCAGTAGATCGAACGTTTACAAGTTTGAACCACATATGGCCAAGACCATATGTTTGAACTTGTAAAAGTTCAATCGGACTGAATGGAGATCTCTGTACAGTGCGGAAAGGGAAGATTTCCCATTTCCGCAATGCAGTGCAATCTCGGAGTTGATATATTTAAGTAAGGGGGTGTGGGATGAGTATTGACAATCTGGTTCAGGGTGTTTGTGTTTACAAAATCCAAGAATCTCTGTGCCTGTAAGTTTAGTGTCATATAGAATTCCCAGTTAATAGTGGGGTAATTAAAGTCACCCATGAATATGGTATTGAGTTGAATGGTGTGCGTTTCCAATAAGTTTAAATACATGGTATGGGTTTCCTGGGTCATAGAGGGGGGACCTATAGCTTGCAAGGAAGTGGTATAGGATTTTGTCTACGGTGATTTGAACATGGAGTAGCTCAAGTGCATTTGTTCTGCTTGACCTGCCTTGAGGTATATTTATTTTTTATGTAAATCGAGACACCTCCACCTTTAGCCCCTGTCTGTGTAGTAGCTGGTCTAAATGTGTGGAAGGCATTATAACCTTGCACTGCTGGTGTGCTCTCTTTGGCTTTAAACCATGTCTCAGTGACTGCTCAGATGTCAGCATTCTGTTTTGTGAAGACAGCTTATAGGGAGTGGAGTTTGTTGTTTAGGCTCCTGGCATTGAGCAATAATACCTTAGATTTTCTTGGTTTTGATTTGCTATGTCGAAAGTACTTTCAGTTTGCCATTGCCTAAAAAGGCACTATGGGGGAAGACAATGTTTTAAGCTAATATTCAAAAGCTGGCAAAGCAGCATGGTCTTTTGACCATCTCCTTCCATGCTGACAAATATTGAACCCGCATAGAATGACACCAGAAACTAAGCCAATTATTAAAGTCAGTCATCATTTTTTTGTATTGTGGCATCATCATTGGAGGAGGTAAAATGCTGCTCAGTACTAGGCTCATACCAACCTAAGACACATATTCCAAGAGCTCCACGATGTCTCTCTTCATATAGTCTTGGGAGATACGTCTCAGGTAATTTCCTCCCACATAGACTATGACTGAGTCATACTGGTACTCGTGGTCCAATGACCTGAGTGCATGTATAATGAAACATCAGTGTGTCTCACAATGGAGTCCTCAATGACCAGAATATTGGATTGTGTGGTGGCTTGCCTTGTAGGCTTAGTAGTACAGGTTCCATGAGATGTGACTCTATGTGTTGATATGGGGTGTTGTTTTGAAAGTGTGCATTTGGGGCTGCTGAGGGTATTTGTTATGTGTACTTTATCTAGAAGGTCTTTGAGGTTTAGGAAAGTTACATTTCAGTGCCTCAGCATATGTCGGTCTATATGTCTGCTTTGAATTGTATGTGATGGGTGCAGTGCATGTACTACTGACAACCTTATTGAGATCAGAAGTACTTTTCTGTGAGAGCTTTACCTCCAGTGACATTGTGTATATACATCTCTCACATACAATATCAGTTTATTTGAGAATTTACTAGTTGTCATTAAACATATGGCAAATTCTACATTGCCTCAGGATATGCATATCCACCAAGCTGGTAACGGAGATAGTGAGAAAGTTCATATCCATGGCAACAGACCTTTTTTATTCATTAGACAGTGGGAGTGAGAATATAAAGCAATATCAGGAGTATTTGGTTTGCAACTCTGGGAATAGTGCTTGTTACTGCGGACTAGTTGTCCTGTGTGCAACTCGGTATTGGTGAAATTTCAATTGTGCTTTTACAGGAAAAATGTCACTCAAAGTGTCCATGTCTGTACAGAGCACTGCCAAATACTTGAATGGAAACTAATTCATAGACCCTGAAATTTAAGTATGAAGTATTTAGGCAGATATTCTGAAGTTAGAAACAAATCAAGCAGTACTTGCTAAAAACAAAGAATAGCTTGTCAACAATGATGAAAAGAGGGGAGTCATGTGAATGGGTTCTGCCTGGCTATTACTAGTGCTGGTCTCACTTAAGATAAAATGAGCTAAGCATTACATTTAATGATTAAATATACATTCAAATATGAATTTCCGTGGGAAAACAGAAAATAATCACGCTGAACAAATCGATTACAAGAAAAACCTGTCTACTTTTTCTACTGACTCATAACTGAAAGAATTTTAAGTCCTAAACTACAGTAGATACATTTTCTGTCACAGACCCAGCCAAGTGCAGAAACAATCACATGCCAAAAGGTGCATGGTAGTTTTTCCTATCTTTCTAATTTATTTTTCTTCTTTTTTATTTAACTGTATGGCTTATAACCTCCTCATACAGAAATCTTAAATGCAATTGAGGTTTCACATTTACATACTAATGAGTTTGTTTACCTGCTCTTGATGAGTTATACCATTAAAGTGTCTTCTAATCGCACTTTTATAACTTCAGTTTATTTGCTAAGAAATAGTCATAAATCTTGTAATCACAAGGTATATCTATGTTTTGGTTCATATGTCTAGTCTGTACTGCAAATCCTATCTATAACTGTTGCATTCCCAAGCAGAATGGAATTACAAGCTTAGGTTACCATTTCACATATTCTTTTTAAACATTTCATAGAAAAAAGGTCACAAATTCAGACAGCTATAACTAAGGGGAGGCAAAGAGGGTGGCTGCCAATGTGCAAGCTGTCAGTAGACATGATTGTGAAGTGTTGATGGGGGAATGCAGTACAGGCTTCATAAATGAATGCTAATACTGCCTTTTACAGTAACAGCTGATGCATCACAGCAGCTCAGTGTGTACTGATTTCACTGTAGATTTTTGTCTTTAACTATGAGTAGATTTTTTTTGGATACCCAACTTTGAGATAAAGGAGACACTAGCTTGAGGATCTGTACAGTTCACCCACCTTTTCATTCCACCGAAAGACACACATATTGTAAATTAAATCACATATTTTTAATTTACCTGTTACAAATGTAGGCTTAAGTGCTGCTAACATATCTCTTACAGTCTGAGAACAGTGGCAGCTTTGTAATCAGATATCATATTTCAAAATTTAACAGTTCTGTGAGATTCAAGGGTTTAATGGTGTAAGGTTCAGTGGAGGATGGGCTTACAGTCCCTCTAGTTCTTAGATGCTTTAAGTTTACCTTGTCTGGATATTGATATGACAGGAACATATAGTCACACTCTTCCAGAAAGAAATATGCTAAAATGAGTACAGCATAAGGGGAATGCAGAAAATTGGTGAGCACAAAGGAGTAGTCCAGATGTTAGAGGTGTTGCATATTCCATTAGATAAGGGAAATTTGTAAGTGTTCTTTTCAGTAATGATGGAACTATGTAAATTAGAATGCAGCCATTTTCACACTCATTTCTACCTCTTATAAAATGCACCTCGTGTGGGAATGGAACTGTGAGTGTGTGTGTTCTAAGCAAACTGGTTTAAAAGACAAAAAATAACCTGTTTGGGTTTGGAAACATTGCTCTCCTAAGAGTGCTGAGACAGAACTTCTGTTCTTTGTCTCCTTGTTTGGAATGCTGTTTGAATTTGGGAAACCTCTAGTCTGCAGAGAAAAATAAATCAGAACTATTATAATTTCCTCTTTATTCGGAATTAGGGACTTGACAGCGATATTCAAATCTGGAAGTAGCAAATCATCTTTACATGAACTGGGTGTTGAGAAAATACAGCTTGTTTTCCAGTAGTCAGTACACTTAAACTTTCTGTCATCTAGAGCTACTGTATGGTTTTAGGGACTTACTGTTAGCTAGACTATAGTATTCTTCAGAAAGGGCTGGAATAACATTAGTTAGGTATCTGTGGAGTTATTCTGTTGCCAACTGCCTGTTTACATTTTTCTTTAAATATTTCCTTCTGCAATTACATAATTGCATATTTAATTATGCTTTTCTACTTTGCTTGCATGATTTTATATTATGTTTTCATTTATTCACTTATAAAAGCTTGCAAATTATGTTTTATTAATTTATAAAGGTACACTCTCAGCAGTGGTATAACTACTGGTATCTGCACGTTTTAATAGACACTGTTTGGCTATAAAATGATATAATTTAATATATCAGTTGGTTCACTGCAAGAAAATTCAGCAACTGAGCCCATGGTACCAGGTTGATCAAGCTAGTGGAAAAATGTACGTTGAACACATACAAGTTGTTCTGACACTGGGAAGGTATTAGTAGCTGCTCTTTACAAAGTGTGTGTGTGTGTGTGTGTGTGTGTGTGTGTGTGTGTGTGTGTGTGTGTGTGTGTGTGTGTGTTCATAGGTTGGTACTAGGCTATTGGCCCTATGGCCTATACAAGCCTAGCCATAACAATTCCCTGGCTATTTCTTCCCACAATATTTACTTCCCTGGACCCCTGTCTAGCAGGGCGACTGACGTGATCCCTGGGGTGAATTTCCTATCTCCCATCCAATCATCAAGGTTCCTTTTGAAGAGGGCCAAAGAGGTGCTCTGCTTGACATGTATCGGCAGTCTATTCCAGAGTCTGGGGAGTCTCTGGGTCAGGAACCTATCCCTCCAGCTTATTGTGTTCATTGTGATGACAAGGTTTAGATCCCTGGAGCGTGTGGTTCTGAGGGATTGGGATTTCTTTAAGTGTAGCATGTCCAACAGCTCTGGGTTTGACATGGCCTTGTATGTTAAGCAGAGATCGCCTCTGAGTAGACGCTATGCAACAAAGTATAGTTGGAGTTTTTTTAAATGGTTAGCACAGGGCATCTGCTTTAGGCCTGTGATTCTTTTAGTGAGGTATTTCTGTTGCCTTTCCAGTTGTTGCAGATGTCTTGAGAGGTACAGACCAAACGGGACATTGTATTCTATAATGGGGTCTAATGAGGGATGAGTACAGTGGGACAATGATCTCCCTTTTTCTGGATGAAAAGCCCTTAGTGATGAGGAGTGCCACATAGAAGGATTTTCTGACTGTTGTGACGATATGGTTATCGAAGGTGAGACCACTGTCCACCTGTGTCCCTAAGTCTCTTATCACACTTTCGGTGTTTTGTGTACTGCCACCTATGTGGTAATTCATGGGTACATGTTTTTTCCCAAAGGGGATAACTATACATTTCTTGGCAATAAGCTTGAGCCCATGGCTCTGTCACCAAGCATATGTTTCTGTAAGGCCCTTTTGTAGAATAACCACATTACTTGGGGATTCAATAATGGCTCCCAGTTTGCAGTCATCTGCGAACTTTGTTAGCCAGAGTCCCTTAGTGTTGGCCTGTACTCCAGAGAAGTAGATACCAAACAAGAGCGGTTGTAGGACTGAACCCTGAGGTACTCCACTTGTCACTTGCCTGGAGCTGGATTTGGATTCGGCTACTTTTACAGTGTGGGTTCTATCAGTAAGCCAGTTAGCAACCCATCAAGTGACAAAGGGATTAATGCCCACCTTAGTAAGTTTATCTATGATTCCAGAGTGGGGGATGGTGTTGAAGGCCTTGGTGAGGTCCAGATGGGCTGTGTGGACTGCCTTATCCTTGTCCACAGCTCTGAAGACTGATTCGAAGAAGTCAATCAGGTTCAGGAGACAAGATCATCCTTTCACGAACCCAAACTGGGTGGGGTCCAGCATTTGAAGGTTGCCAATGTCTTTGTTTATAAGTTCCATGATAATACATTCCATGGCCTTGCAGATCAGGCTCATCATACTAATGGGGCAGTAGTTCCCAGGATCCAAGGTAGATCCCCCCTTGTGGAGTGGGATAACTGTAGCTGTGTGCCACTCAGTGGGCATGAAGTCTGAGGTGAGGCTATGATTAAACATGGCACTTAGGTGAGGTGCCAGTTCATTTTGTAGTTCATGCAGTTCACAGCCTGGGATGTCATCTGGTCCCATGGATGCTGTATTCTTAGCTTTGGAGAGTGCAATTTTTACCTGTGTGGCCATTATTACTGAAATTTGGCAATCTTTCGGTATTGAGATGGGCCCTTTAGGGGGTGAGAGGGGGTTGAAAGTTGGTACTGAATCGATCTGCTAGGATGTTGGCAATATCCTTGGGATCAGTATATTTAATGCCATTCTGTTGTCACTCAGAGCAGATCTGAGCATTGCCATTTAGAGTTGACATAGCTATAAAATGCCTTGGAGTTGTTTTTGGAATCTTTGGCAATTTTATTTTCATAACTAGCTTTGGAGGATTTTATGAGGGATCTCAGCTTCTTACTGAGGCTGGTAAGGGAGTTTTTTGCATTCTGGGATTTTCCTCTTTTCTGTGACAGTTTCTTCCTTTTGCTGTAAAGTTTGTTTATGGTAGGGGACTTTTTGGAGGAGAATGTCTTGGTTCTGTCTGGGATGGCACAATTCATGCACGAGTGGATGTGCTCGTACAGTGCCTTAGAGTAGGATTCACCAGTCGAACTTTCAGTTCCCGTCTGCATGAGTGTCATGAAGTTTGTCACTTCTGACTTGAGTAGCATGAAGTTGGCTTTGGAGAAGTTTTTTACGGAGGTTTCCTGGGGTGGGGGAGGGATGTGGATATCAAGAGTGATTAGCTTATGGTCAGACCTGAGCAACGAGGGGATGACCATAGGTGTGGAGCATCGATTTCCCATGTTGGTAATGACCAGGTCTAGGATATTGGACCCCCTGTTGGGACTATGGATTAGTTGATCCAGGGCATTGAATTCCAAGAACCATTGGGTAAAGGTGTTAGTACATGAGTAGTTTTCCCAGTTAATGGCAGGGTAGTTGAAATCACCCAGTATTAGGGTGTTTTGCTGTATCTTAATATTTTCCAGTATTTTTAGAAAGGTGTAGTAAGAATCTTGGGGCATGGTGGGGGATCTGTAGCAAGCTACAATTTGGATTGCACCTGGAGAATTTCAGAAGCATTATGTTGGGCAACTAGCCTGGTGGCAGGAATATCTTTGGTGAATATGGACACTCCTCCACCTTTAGTTTTTCGGTCCTGGTTTGGTGGCCGAAAAGTGTGGTAAGAGTTGCAGCCTGGTATTGCAGGGGTGCTCTATGGAGCCTTGAACCAGGTCTCAGTTACTGCACAAATATCGATGTTCTCCATTTTTAGGGGTGCCTCGAGAGAGTGCATTTTGAGGTTTAGACTTCTAGCATTGAGTAGCATTATCTTCAGATTTTGCATGCTTGTACCTGTTTCAGTGGCGATTTTGTTCTTTGAACTTCATGTAAAAAAGGCACTATAGAGGTGGCAAGAGCTGTAGCCAGTGACCTGAATCCCAAGGGCGACAGGTGCAGACCATGTCTGGCAAAGCATCATAGTCTGTCGATCATGTTGTCCCAGGCAGACAGATACTGGATCCCCTTTGAATGACACCAGAAGCTTAGCCAATTGTTGAAGTCAATCATTTTGTCCTTATACTGTGGTATCATTCTGGGTGAAGACATGATGCTACTCAGGGCTAGGGTCATACCTGCCTGGGTCACATGATCCGAGAGCTCTTCCATGTCTCTTTTTATGTAGTCCGGGGAGGTACGTCTCAAGTCATTCATTCTAACATAGACAATGACAGAGTCATATTTGTACTTGTTGTGGAGTGACTTGAGTGCATGCGTTACGTGGTGGATCCTGGCCCCCGACAGGCAGCTGACTGCTATTTTCTCCTTGTTCAGCCTGGTGAGTGGAACATCAGTGTGCCTGACTATAGAGTCAACTATGACTAAAGTGTTGGGTATGTTGTGTTGCCTTAGGGGCTGTTGTTGGGTGGCACACTGGTGTTGTGAGCTATGTGACACTTTGGTTGTGATTGGTGTTTGTTTGAATTTCAGCTTCGGAGGTCCTTGTTGCTTGGGCAGGCTACTGTTAAGGGCCTCCACATATGAGGGTTAGTGTTGCTATGTGAGGGTGTTGGTGGTGTGGGTTTAGAAAGGCTATGTGTTGCTTGAGGTATAGTGCGGGTGTTAACCTTCTCCTCTTGACTGTCTAGCACAATCTTGGGTGGAGAGAGCTTTGCTTCCAGTTTGGCTATGTAAGTGTATCTCTCGCAGGTTGTAGTGTTGGGTGGGAGGAAGAGAGGGTTGTCTGTGTACATGAGGCAATTGCTGCATTGCCCCAGTATGCCCAGATTCACCAGGTGGACAGGAGAAATTACCGGAAGCTGACTCTTGGACATGCCTGGTTTGGTGCATTTTTTTGTAAAGTACAACACCTGTTTTCCCTTACCTTAGCAAGGTACTTTGCAATTATAGGCTGTTTAGTGCCTACGATTAATTTCTCCTTATTAACAAGGAGAGTTGAGTTCTTGTATCAGTTTAAGGATTCCTAGTGCTTTCCAGCAGGATTTAGAGCAAGTGCTAGTCACAGGGATACTTAAAGGTAAGAAGAAAAAAAAATGGTTTATCCTAAAGACTGCAGTGTGCACTAGAGAAGTTAGATGTGAAAGTAGGTAACTTAAGTGTGTGTATGTGTGTGTGTGTGTGTGTGTGTGTGTGTGTGTGTGTGTGTGTGTGTGTGTGTGTGTGTATGTGTATGATTATAACTCTCTTCTGCAGTTGTACAATGTAAATATTATTTGGGTGTAATAGGTGATGGTCATAATGCACAGCACTTGACGTACACCCTTAATGACAGCTACTTCCTACATATTTATGTGGTAGTCAGTGCAAACTCGGTGCTATCATAAACTCCCCAGAGGACAAATGGTCCTTCAAGAGGACCTGTCTCAGACAAATCATTGATCTAAAACCATGGACTGAAACTAAATGCCAAGAAAGGCATAATCATATTCTCTGGCAAACTCCCTTTGTAATGACCATTTTGACAACAGCCCCCCCCCATCAAATCCAATCCTGTAGGCAGAAATCTAAGAAGCTATGTTGACAATGAACTGTTCTTTGATCATCCACTGTTGTAAGGAAGTCCTTCTTTATTGTACAGTTTATACTGAGGGATATGGCATCCAGATTCAGGGAGAGAATTGTTCCTCTGTACTTGGCACTCATGTTGATTGAGTATAATGTCCTTTTTGGTATGTACCTGTCAAAACAATTGTCACTCCTGGAATGTCCACAATGTTTCTTCACTAAACAAATCAAAGATCTAAATCATAGAAACTATGTAGACTCTCTCAAAGCCTTGTCTCTCTTCTCAGTATCATAAATGCTACTGAAAGGCGACTTCCCTTCATGTATAGACCCCAACAGATCCTGTTCTATTAGAAGTATTACACATTTGGAAGTCCAGTTGTATCAGAACCACCCAGTAAAGAGATCTCAAACTCCTTTTCAAGTTTAACAATACATGCTGAAGGGATATGCATGTATCACAGAAAGCAACAGTTCTATGAAACCGTCTTCCCCTCCACACAAAGCAGAACTCTTCCCTAACTCTATTCCAATGTAGCTTAGATGAATGGATTGATAACTGCAAATTCAGACCTGGTTTAGCTCCAATGATCCTCATAGACAGAGGAAACATGTCAGTAACCAACAAATACTTGTGTTGCCCTTCTTTGGCGATTCAAATTGCAAAATATAAGGGCTAGCAATTGCCATGATTATGCAGGGCTAGGCTATTTACAATCCTCACAGATCAATAGCCTAGTAAGTACCCATGAACTTATGATGCACATCATGAGACAGCAGCCCTGACATTGTACATAAAGTTGTGTCAAGAATGGATAATTTAAGGCCCATACCCCTGCAACTCACAGGTTGATGGCATTAGATAGATTCCTGTCTCAGAGACTTCCCATACTCTGAACACACTATCTATCTACATCAAACAAAGCTCCTCATTAGCACTCTTCAAGAAAAATCTTGATGATTGGATGGGAGATAGGAAATTCACCCCGGGGATCAGTTCTGTGACTCTGCTTGACAGGGGCACAGGAACATAATGTTCTTGGGTGGCGAAAGCCAGGGTACTGTTTGGCTAGGCTTATATAGGCCCTAGGGCCAATAGCCTAGTACCTGCCTATGAACCTATGAACCTATTACTCTGGACTGGAGACCTTTATTCTTGGTCATCATAGGTGCAAATAGACTGAGATGTGGTATCATAGCCAGGCATGTTGACTGTGCAATATATTTGTGCATAAATACCTATTGTAATATGGTGCCTGATAAATTTAAGTGCTGACAGTACCTAAGCCATATCCAGCACAGTAGAAAATCACAAATAGAAATGGCAACTGTGCTGAAAAAAGATGGCAGGCTAATACAGATAGGTAGCCTGTCAAGTAGCCAAGTAGAAATATCGCCAAACTAAGTACTTTCATCCACAAATAATGAACATTAAGCTATCCTGATGGCAAAGATAATATTAAGGAGAAAGCTAGAATGTGTTTCATAATGTGCATCACAGAATTTGTAAGGGCATGCTAAGCATTACCCAGTCAGCAATGTACTGCACTTAGAAAGGGAGTTAGGCACAATAAGTACACAATCTCTAGTAGCTAGCTAAAGACAAATGCCTACAAATTAATAACCACAAAGGCAGGCTACAGTGACACACATACAGAAATACACTAGAATACAAATAAGGTATGCATAAGCACACGAGTAAACAATACACACACACACACACACACACACACACACACACACACACACACACACACACACACACACACACACACACACACCCAAAAGGATATGCATCAATAACAGAAATACGGCCACACTCATACACACAACTACACATCAGCATAAATCCAGAATATGCATCAACACAGAAGCACAGCAACATGCAAATGCATGTGCACAGAAACCCAGACACACACATGCATACATATATACATACACAAGAATGAATACACTGTAGATTGTGGGCAATGCTATATATTCCAAATAATGAATACACTGCAGAGTGTGGGCAATGCTATATATTCCAAAGAATAAATACACTGCAGAGTGTGGGCGATGCTATATATTCCACACTTTCTAAGATATTCATGCACTCAAAACAATTCATTCTGATACTCAGATCAAATGTGTTGTCTGAGCCATATTGCACACATACTGACATATGACATTACTTGCAATGTTTCTATAATGTGGCACTGGATTTCATGCATTATTGTAGCTCAAAAACATGTTATACCTACAAACCTGAACACACAAGCACAGAGCAGCACTCTTTTTAGGTCAGAGCAACAATCACACCATTAATCTGTATTGCTCTGAGCAGAGGACTTGGGGTTTTGTCCAGTATTCATAAACAACTTATATCAGACACAACAGAGTTTGCACCTGGCATATTGTTTAGGATGGACACATGAGATCCACAGATGCAGTGTCATTTCATTCTTCAGTGTTATCACATCCTACCATTGCTTCAGACTCAATAGGACCAATCACTTAAGGGGATAAGCAAGTACATCCTCTCCCCACTTTCTCCAGACTACAGAATACAGTGAATGATTATTGAAGGTGGTAGAACATTAGTACTTGGTCTAGCCATACTCCAAAACATCTTGGAGCATAAACACTTCATCTTTCTACTGCAACAGATCCTGAGCAAGCTAAGAATGAACAAGGGCCTAGCTACATCAGGCAGGATGCCAGGGATGATAGCATATAAATATACCCCAATTATTATTATTGTTTGACAGATGATATTCCTTCTGCCCCCATCCTCTACGTAGTGATATATTTCTCCATATTCTTTTATTCTTTATTAGTTTTGCCAATGTTCTAGTTGTTACAGAATTTATACCATTTCACGTACATATACAACATTACGTTTGTATTACTTCAACTACATATCTAAACATGTCAAATACTATAAATCGCATTTTTAAAACAGTTTACTTAATCTTAATTGTTATCTTTTGCATCGCGATAACAAATTTTACTAAGTAGTTACTAGTGTAGACATTCTTGTTGGTGAAAAGCAATGCTACCAATTTTTTCAAATGTTACAAGATAAAGTATTGATAATTTGGAACAACAATACTTGATGTGCTTTCTTGTTTCACATATTGAGGACATTCAATAAGTGTATGAGTCAGGTTCTAAGCATTTTTAGAATCACATTTGCTGAACGTCCCATTCCTTATTTTTTCATATCACAGATTTTCATTGAATGTTTCAAATCTGTATCTAAAAGAAGCTGCCCTAAGACTTCTGTCAGGTAGACCTTTTAAATGGCTTGCATTGTTTCACCTATAAAACCACTACCACAGAACTGTCAATATCTTGTTCATTTAACTTCATCAGGTTGCCTTTTATGGGGTGCATCTGTAATTAACTTGCTTAAATATGGGACATAATTTTCATTTATAGTTATATTCTTACTTTGCTACTTTACTAAGTATCCTAACTCATATTGATCAAGTATCTTTTGATTAATTTAACAAAATTACTTTTTCCAGTACTTTATTTACCCAACTTCTTTCCTCTTTTCAAACACATAAATAACTAACTAAAATAATAAACTTATTTCAGCATCATCTAATCAAATTATCTTAATTCATCTGTATATTATTTGGCTGCTTAAAAGGGTGCCTTGATTCATAATTCTAAATTTGTTTATTATGTATTTTTCTGGAAAAGACAGACACAATTGTATTACACTGTTATTTATTCTATAGATGGACTGAAGGAGTCCTCAGGACTTCTTTTCGTGTCACGTCTCTGCTTGACACATAATTATGAGTTATTTCTTTGCATTAATGCTACTGCAATCCTTCTTCCAGATACTATATTTCTTCTCATCATTGCTTTACATATTTTGTCTGTTCTTACTTTAATGTATCATTTATGTATTATCTATGCTTTTTGTACGAATCACTGTTAGAGAAAGTAATGCCTAAATGGGATATACTATCTAATGTGCTTCTTAAATAAGTTTCATTTCTCGTCCTTTAGTTTTGTTATACACTTATTGGGAGCTCGACTTCTGTCTGCTATCAAGGATCAGGATTTATTTTTTCAATATTTCCTGTGATGTGACAAAAATGAATGTAGATCATTAGGATATCTGATTACTGGGGGTCTACTTCATAACGTTGACCCACAGTTCATTGATTGTCAAAATGGCGAGACAAAAACGTCGTAATTTTACAAGCACGAACTCCCAGAACATGGTATATCCTCACCAGGAAAGTAACCACTTGGCCACCAATGATAAAAATCACAAACAGTAGCAAATTACACCCACCAAAGTTGGAGGTTTCACCCCCATACCCCCTACTTAAATATACCATCTCCAAGATCGCACTACAGCAGAAAAAAGGGCACAGTTCACCAGGGTGGCCAAGTGGTTACTTTTCCAGAGAGGATATACGATGTTCTGGGAGTTTGTGTTTGTAAAATTATAGGGTTTTCATCTTGCGGTTTTGACAGTCGATGAACTGTGGGTTGACATTATGAAGGGGACCCATTATCAGTTATGCATATTCACTTATTCTCAGAATATGAAAACTTACCTATTCTAAAACTTTAAAGACATTGTATATATAGATCTGGAACTACAAAACTGGCAAGCAACCTTGCCTTACACCTCTATTTATCTTAAATTCCTTAGTTAATGATCATTATGGATACTTGTACCTTTGCGCAGGCTAAAGTATATAATGATAATATTGTACTAATCGATTCTGTGGAGAAACCAATGTTTTCCATAGTTTTCCATAGTCTGATTCTGTATATATTCTCATTAGCATGCTATTCAATTTTTAATCTCTCAATTCGTGATGCAGTTTTATAATTTTTTTTCTGATATTTGTATATTTCTTTCAAATGGTCATCTGTTTATATAACTGCTTTAATTTGAATTTTGAATACATAATATTAAAGGGAAATGATTACCTTCTCATTTGTCTTAATAAACATATTGCATATTTGATCTAAGTGATTTAATACATCTATGTTTGGGGTCTTCATGATACACACTATATATACCATTGTGCAGCCATGGCAAGCTAAAATGAAATGCATATTCAGCTTCCTTTTGAATTACTTACTACATACTCTATAATTAAGGGATTCAGCAGATGACCTGTAGCATAGAAAGGGTTATGCTGTGCTACACATCTAATCTTTTAATATATTTATGCTCTCCTACTTTGATCAATACTAGTTTTGTTTCATGTAGAGGATACCATTGCCATGACATGAGTATTTGTGAAACATTGCTTTAAAAATATCACTGAAAAATAATTGCAAAATTATCAACTTTTATAAGACTGACCTGAGTTAATCTAGATTTTGGCTGAGGCATGATTATGCGACAAATATTCTTTACACAAAATAAGGAGCAGATTCACAGTCATAGAGTAAGATGTCTTGACGTGGGATCCTTGATGAATGAATGCAGATAATCCATTTCAAACAAATACATTTACACAGTAAAACAGTATCGGTCTTCGTCTCAAACGATAAATGACCTTGACTATAAGAGAAAAAGTGAATAAAATGACTGAATATTCATACCTTTCTTATACACATAAATAAACCATAACTATTTGTTAAATTTATTATTTATTGCAGCTTTATTATTATCATTATTATTATTGTTGTTATTATTATGTTTTTCATTTTACTAATAGCTGACTTCTTTTCCCCTAACTTCCCTTATTCTTTGTGTAAGCATTTCCAGGTCACCCTCAACTGTCAACCTCTAAGTGCAAGAAATCTGGACAAAGACAAAAACATTGGTGAGATCAAAGTCCCAAAACTAGATATAGATTTTAAATATTGCAGTTATAAACTTAGAAAGTTGCTAGAATAACAGGTTTTACATTAATGTGCATTTTCTGAAGCACATGATGTTGAAACTCAAATTTCTGTCATTATTTAGTGAATTCAACCCTCAATGATTTGCCAGTAATCCACAAATTTCATGAGGAACAGACCAAGATATGAGGCAGAAATCTGGGCATTCTGCAAAAACCTAGACAATTAAGAGGTGTGACCCCCAACATATTAAATAATTGAGTGTCATGTTACAGTTATAATGTCCTTTGCTGTCAGTGAACTGCAGATGATCCTCCAAAGGGGCAAATAGAAGTTTGAGGCAAAAATCTGGGCATTCTGCAAAAACCTAGACAATTAAGAGGTGTGACCCCCAACATATTAAATAATTGAGTGTCATGGTACAGTTATAATGTCCTTTGCTGTCAGTGAACTGCAGATGATCCTCCAAAGGGGCAAATAGAAGTTTGAATGAATACATTCTTTAGCCATTATTATATGTCAGCATTCCATATCTTCTGACTTCTCTGAAGAATTAAACAATAATTGTTTAGTGTGCGTGAAAGTTATGTAATCCTTAACCAGATGTCTTTGAGTTAGACCATGATGGCAAAGCACAATATGGCTACTAGAACACACACCACATCAGTATGTGCATTATTCATTGCAGATTAGCTACTTTGTGATATTTACAGCTGTAGTACTTGGTTATTTTTGGTTCAAATCATTGTCATCTCATATTTCTCTTTGGCAGTAATACCTGTGACTGTTTCATTGATATGTCTTCCTTCAGAAGCATTATTTTTAGTGATAAATTATATTTGTTTATGGGGTTTACCGATGGATGGCATGGTTTGGTCATGGGGCTAATGTACAAAGTATCAAACAGAAGACGCTGTGGGCGAACCTACTTTATCAACAGACAAAGACTGATTTACTGGTATTAGATATTGGTAATAATAACAATAATTCAAAAATGTCTTACTTTTTCAGATGATGCCGTTGATGTTCTGCATTATTTACATCATCCATCATATTGGAAAATGAATGTTCTCCAACAGGGTACTGGTGTGCAGGTAAAGCTAAGTTAAAACAAAAGTTATCTGCTTCATGGCAACATATCAAGCTTCCATGAAGCAGGTAGTGAAAAAAAACAAAGGTTTCAAGTTTTTACACTCACTAAATACAACTTTGTTGTTCAATGAACATAAAATAATTAATAAAAAACATAGAAAAAACAGTCAACTATCAAACATAACTGCAATAGCAGTTACAAGAACCTGCCATTTTACTTACCCCATACTATGAACACTTTGAAAAAGTCATGCTTAACTAGATAGAAAAGTAAAGAAAGAAAAATGCTATTATGTGTGTGTGTGTGTGTGTGTGTGTGTGTGTGTGTGTGTGTGTGTGTGTGTGTGTGTGCGCGCGCATGTGCCTCTTGACTTCTTTGCTCAAGAATTTAGATCCAAAGAGAATTTTCATCAACATGGATTATCTGAACATTAAGAAGTATGAAACTATAAATTCTGGTTTTATTGACTAATTGTAGTCCTCAGTGATTTATCAGAAAATAAAGGACGCAACTCAAGAGTGCTTAGGAGTTGGAATGGGCAAATCAAGAGCGTTCAGAAGGTCTGGGTAGACAAATGGGCAAATCAAGGGCACTCAGTAGTTGTGGGTGGGCAAATCAAGAGGGTTCAGAAGTTGGGGGTGTGGAGGTTGCAGTGTTCTTGCACTATATGATTTTATTTTCATTCAGTTGATCATAAAGACAGGTGATGTGTAGTTAGTCTAAAATGTTTGGCTGTAATTGCTAGACACATTTATTTGTGTGTGTGTGTGTGTGTGTGTGTGTGTGTGTGTGTGTGTGTGTGTGTGTGTGTGTGTGTGTGTGTGTGTGTGTGTGTGTGTGTGTGTGTGTGTGTGTGTGTGTGTGTGTGTGTGTGTGTGTGTGCATGTGGAGTGTGTGTGTGTGTGTGTGTGTGTGTGTGTGTGTGTGTGTGTGTGTGTGTGTGTGTGTGTGTGTGTGTGTGTGTGTGTCTGAGTTTGTCTCTGCTTCTTCATGAGCATCTGTGTGACTTTCTGAGTGTCAATAGTAAATACTTATGTAACTTTTATTTTGGAAGTAAAATACTTTCTCCAGCATCAGTTACATATGCTACAGCAAGTCTGAAACTTTAGACACAGGAACTGTTTTATATCAAAAGCATAAAAAACAAATATGAAACAATTTAAAAATAGTCCATTGTCCAATAATAATAACTAATGATGTCTTCCTGCGTGGGGTTTATTGGAGAATTAACACTCTTCCATGGGTGTAGAAGCCCTTCTCCTGCAGGGCCAGGCCTAACATTACTCATGATCAGGCATTATTTCCCCAGTAACACCCACCCTGTCAGGCATTATTGATTACTTAATATGCAGGGCATGCAGGTCTCAACACTAAAAAGGAATATATTATTATTACTGTTTTGTTTCTTCAACCATATGTTTTTTTTTTTTTTTTACTTTGTTATCCCGTAAGTGGAAACATATGAATGTGATTCCAGGAAAGGAAGTCTGAAAGTTTTCCTAGATTAGTTCTTTTCAGCTTTTTGCCTTTGTTTCAGTTTCTTTCTCATAGGTATGACAGTCCTAACTTTGTATCACTGTTATAATGCTTTTGTCCTCAGGCTG